>NC_143153.1:28889692-29041475 GCF_041381405.1 Jatropha curcas
CGCTCAATTTATTTCAAGTATTTGCCGGACAATCAATTGGAAGCCCAAAAAACTAAAAGAATGTGAAAGAAGCCATTTCGTGATGTCAAAAAGTCAGATGGTAGAAGTTCATATGGGAAAATATTGCCTTCTCAAAAAAAAAAAAAAAAAAAAAAAGAAAAAGAAAAAGGAAAATATTGGCCATATTAGATTGTAATTAAGAATTTTTTTTTTTTTTTGAATATTAGGAAAAGGGAAATTTGAACCTAGATCTACTATTAAGTCGAAATGCATTTACCGCTGGATTATGTCTTATTGTGCATAATTAAAACTTTGGTTATATATCACTGTGGGCTTTAAATAGGACTATTTATACAATTTTTTTTTTTTTCATTTATGACTGTATGAGATTAATATCGTTTTAGGTTTATTATTATTTCTTTCCACAAACGTTTGTCATGGAGTGAATTTTTCTATTATTTTTAAATATACCGTATCATACGAGTTACTTCTTATGGTAGAAAATTAATTATATTGATTGGATGTGAATATCCTAAATTCCCAATATAAACATTATGATTTTTGTCCTAAAATAAATAATAATTGCACAAGTTTGTCTTGTATGTATATTTGTATTTATACACGCAAGTCATAATATATGCATGTAGCAAACTAACTAGCGACAATGCAGCAAACGTGAACACCTTTCGATAGTAATAATCGGTCATTGCAAAGATCTCTCTATTCCTTTCTTTCCCTTCATCTCTCTCACCAAATCAGATTGAGAATGGAAACAAAATATTAAAACTTTTGGATTTAGAATGAAGGTGGCGGTGGAGATATTGACAGGAAGCCTCTTTTACGTTCAACTGGGCAATGATGCCACGGTTGCCGATCTTAAGCGAGAGATCGGTGCACAACAAGAGTTACCTCGTGATCGTCTGATTCTATTTCTTGATAACAATCAAAGTCGTTTTATAAATAATGAAGATGGAGATAGTGCATCTCTAGTTGATTGCGGAGTTCTTGATGGATCTCAAATATTACTTGTAGTAGATTATCTATAAAAATTATAATTTAATGTAGAATAGTGCAAAATCAGTTCACTAAAGTTTTCATATATTAATTTGAATTGATCGAATTTTTAAAATTTTAGATTTTGAAATTCAAAATTTAATTTTTAATATTTAATTTCAGTTCAAATAATGGAGAAAAATCATAATGGTAATAGTGATTTGGAATATTCGTATAATAAAAAAAACAACTTTAGAATTAAAATTTTAATTTACCATTGTTCAGATATTTATTTATGTATTAATTTATTTTCATATTTTTTATGTATTATATAAATCATTTGGACAATTATTTAATTTTTTCGTTCAATATAATTTAACTTTTAAAAAATGAATAAATGGATAAATGGATATCAACGGATAATGGGTATCCATAGAAATACCTAAACCCTTTGACTTTAGAGATTGATAAAATATTTCGTACCCGATAAGATATTACATAGCATATGAGGATTGAGAATAGAATTGAATTTGGGTATGGATATTGCACTACATGATCCCAACCATACCCATTACCATCCCTAATCACAACTTGGCTTGTTTGAAAAAAGAAAATATTAATAATGAAATGCAATTATTATATCTACAAGTTTTGAGTTGAGTCCTAACTTCAGGGAAAAAGGAAAAAATAAAAGCCAATATATTAGTCCACTAAAAATTATTTTAATAAAATTATATAAGAAATAAAGCAATTGCTAATTAGGAATTGGTGCTAATCATGTTCTTCCCTGTGTTGCTTCTTCTCCATTGATATAGCATGTTGACATCCCAAGTTCAACAGCTATTGATGTGATATTAAAAATGAAGTTTATTATTATCTCTTTTTATGAGTGCTTATTAGTTGGTGATAAAAAGAAGAAAAATACTCCCTCTTTTCACTGTTCTTTTTATATAGGAAAAATTTTCATTTTGGATGTTCTTTTGTATAGAAAATTTTACCTAATTTAGTAATTTTGAGAACATTCCAATATGAAATGTCTATCTTCCCTTTATTTTAATCATTTGTAAAGCTTTTAGTTCGAGAGATTTTTAAGATAGTGGCAGACAAAAGTATAGATGAACACTTAATGTGAATAAATTTTGGTGAATAGATTTTTTACATCAATTTCCATTGTAAAAAAAAAAAAAAAAGTGCTCATATAGGCTATATGTGCATTGATTAAAATGAAGTTTGAATAGAAAAAGACCATAGAATTTTCAAGTTGGCTACATTGAAAGGAATTTTTACGGACTTCGCAGAAAATTTAAAAATCATGCAATATTTAAAGTATATTTTCAATAATTAAAAGTAGTTGAAAGGTTAAATGAACATAAATTTTCATATTCTCACATAACTTTCCCAAATAAAGGACAAAAAATGAATTACTCCTGCACGTTAGAGCATAAACTTCATTTTTTTAACTGTTTGTATTCTATTCATTTCAACAAAACATTTAAAATCTCATTGAAGATTGAAACATAATTTAAGACATGCATTGATATTAGAGGAGAAATAAATGATATATTAGGGGTAAATTAAGAAAAAAATAACAAAAAAAAGTTAGTTACACTACTTTTTAAATTTTGATGAAAAATTAGTTGTGCCTGTATAAAAAGAACCGAGGAGTGACAAAAAAAAAAAAAAAATTCCAAGCTACTAAATCCCTCCCACATGGAATTTATTAGGGGAAAATCATTTTGTTCTATTGTTATTGGTATATTTTTCAACTTGGGCTTTTACTATAATATAAAATTCAAAAATTGTATAAATACTCTCTTTGCATGCCATTTAGACAGGCTAACTTGCTAGGCAGGTCATGAGATTTTCTATTTTTTTCTTTTTCTAATTTTTTTTAACTTTTAGAAAATCATTTTCCACCCTAAAATGCAGTGAACTTTTCAAAGATCATTTTTTTTTTTTTTGCATAACACGACATTAATATGAGATATTTCTATTGATTGCATGTGAATGTGGATAATTAAAATAGAATTTTAATATAAATGGTAAGGTACTTGAAATTATTTTAAACACAAGAAATAACGTTTTAAGATAATTAATTTTATAAAAATCTTTAAACAATCTTAATACATATTAAAAAAATTTATAGATATGGGTTATATAATTTATAATTAACTCTGATATGAAAAATCCATTTTGAAGTTATATTTTTAAAGCAATTAGTTATGGCTTTTATGAATTTTACAATAAAATTTTAAAAAGAACAAGTATTAAATTTTTAATTAAAAATTAAAGTGAGTGTTATAAATTCGATCATCAACCATTATATTTTAATTTTGTATTGGAATAATGCAATTATTATTATGTATTCAATTAATCTTATTATTGTTTTGAAATCTAATAGATCATAAACTTGTTTTTCTATAAAGTCAAGCTTATAATAGATAAATTCAAAAAATTAAGTTTTGAATCGTTTTTTGTAGATCACAAATAAAATTCAAATTAAACAATTAGAATTGTATAAATTATAAGATAATTTTAGTAAAAAAAAAGTTGAGTTATTAGTACATTATAACTAATAATGGAAGAGTGTATAAGAATTGGACCATGAATTATATTATGATTAGCATTAACATAACAAATTTAAAATATTATTTACATAATGATCTTATAAGGAAAATATATTTTTTTATTTCATTTTAGAAGAAAATATTTTATTTTATTTTATTTTAGAAGGTAAATATAGTTCAATAACTTTTTTAAATTTAATAAATTTTTATTTTCATTATTTATGAAAAAATATTTGATATTTTTGTTGTTGTAATTCTCTGACATTTTTAGATTGACAAAACAAGTTTTTTATTATAATGATAAATATAATTAATAATACATGAGTAAGGAATTACTAGTTTTATAAGTAGCAAGTTAACATATATTTTTAGATTTAATGGCCTATATTTAAATAGTTTAAATCTAATAAAAGATAACTATTTGTGTATGTATATAAAATTTTTCATCTCTAAATAGTAGTCTTACCCTTCATCTTCTATCTTGAATAATTTTTCTGGTTAAATTGTAACACTGACTAGTTAAAAATCCATCAATTTTCATCAAGATGATCAAATATCAAATTTAAATTGAAATCAGAGTAAATGTAACTTAATTGACTTTCCAATCCAACTATTTATAATATGACCTGAAATGAAGTTTAAAATACTTAATAAGCTATAAGTCTTTTGAACTCAAGTATTTAATTAGATTATTACTATTATTATTTTGTTTTGAGCTATGAGTGGCATGCATGTATTTTGCTAAGAGAGGCCATTAGTCAACTTTCTAATTATTTTGACCTTAAGAGTCAACTAATTGAAAAATTGTTCTCTAATATATATATTTAGCTTAACTATAAATACCGTTCTTAATTTGTCCAATATGCTTCAGGCCTAGAAAACACTTCTTCAAGCAGCTTAGACAATGGCGATCCAAAAGCTTCTTTCACTTCTCTTTCCTCAACTAATTCTCTTCTTTCTTTTCTTAAGCTCAACTAATTCTCAATTGTTAAACTTAAATATTGGGTTAGGTTTAGACCTAACTAATTCCAAAGGATTACAACTAGGGTTCTATAAGCAGACATGCCCTAATGCAGAGCTTATTGTCCACAATGTCGTTCAAAAGTTTATTTCCAGTGATCCAACTCTTGCTGCTCCTTTACTAAGGATGCATTTTCATGATTGTTTCGTTAGGGTAAGTCCTTAATATGCAGCAACGTACGTCCTTAATCGTCGTTATAAATTTAGTTTGTTACTGAGTTCGTTACAATAAGTTTGTCTCGATAAGTGTCTTGTGACAAAATCCTGTTTTGTTGTAATATAACAATTTATTACGGCAAGTTAATTTGTCATTTAAACTAATTTATTATGACAAAAAGTTTGTTACCACAAAATATTATTTTGTCACAACTAGTATCAATAAATTCTATTTTGCAGGGATGTGATGGCTCTGTGCTATTAAATTCTACGAGTACAAACCAAGCTGAGAAAGATGCGATCCCAAACCAAACTTTAAGAGGCTTTAATGTAATTGATGCTATAAAATCTGAAATAGAAAACAACTGTACTGGTGTTGTTTCTTGTGCTGATATTTTGGCTTTGGCAGCTCGAGATTCTGTTCAAATGGTATAATCAATATCAACTTTTTCTTATTCAGAAAATCATCAGAACTTGCTTATGTCTAATTCATAAACTATTGATATTTACATAAACTTTTTTTTTTTAATATGTCAGATTGGAGGACCATCTTGGGATGTTCCTACCGGACGTAGAGATGGAAGTGTGTCTAATGCTTCGGAGGCTTCAGCACAGTTACCATCTCCTTTTGCCAATATAACTCAACTGAAGAAAAATTTTGCTGCAAAAGGGCTAAGTGTAGAGGACCTAGTGGTTTTATCAGGTAATATAATTTTATGTTTGCCAAAGAAAGAAAAACCTAAATTATCAAGCATTTTTTAATCATCAATAAGAATTTTTATCTTATTAATTTGATCCAAGAAAAATTTAATTTATGTAGAAACTTAACCATGGTCGACGGGCCAATAGATCCTCGACATTTTTAAACTTAAATTGTTATTTTTGGTGCAGGAGCGCACACTATTGGAATTGGACAATGCTTTGTAATCTCAGATCGATTGTACAATTTTAGTGGTAGAGGCGACACTGACCCTTCGTTGAACGCAACATATGCAGCTGAGTTAAAGACGAAATGTAAGCCTGGAGACAGCACCACAGTTGTTGAAATGGATCCTGGAAGCTCCAGAACATTCGACAGTGATTATTACAACGTAGTAAATACAAGAAGAGGGATCTTCCAATCTGATGCGGCTCTTCTGAATGATATTCAAACGAGAACTTATGTTTTGCGTCAATCTTCCCCAAATGGAACCACTTTTAAACAAGATTTTGGTAGTTCAATGGTCAAACTGGGGCGCATTGGAGTTCTTACTGGCAGCCGAGGTGAAATCAGGAAACAGTGTGCTCTTGTTAATTAATGGGTTCTTTTTTCAAGGAGATTTTTACATTGGTGATTTTCATTTTTCATTTTTATTGATTTTCCCATTTGCAACAAGTTGTTGCTAAATATAATGTGTAATTTTGGTGTTTTAGAGTGGTGAAAGCATGATTTTGGAATTGAATAATATTTTTGTTATTTACTGTATGAAGAGACAATTTTTATCAATAAAAATTTGGTTCAATTTTTTTGATTTTTATTTCTTAAAAATTAAATATTACAGTATTTCATCAATGCGGCTGAATGAGTAGGAGTAAATTGTATCCTCTGAAGAATTTTCTCAATTAAACAATAATTGCTTGTTTAACGACCTCCAAAACTTGAATATGACAATAAATTTTGTGAATTTGTGCAGAGCTAGAAGAATCCCCAGCTGAATTTTCTCCTTCTGGAACATTAACTGCCATTGCTGAATTTTCTCCTTTTCAAACGTTAACAGGATTTGTTGAATTTCCTGTTTCAAGATTAGGTAAATCAACTTCAAAATTAGCATGCGAATTACTTGCTTTATAGGAGACCTAATCTTTTTATCAGAATGAGCACAACACAATCTAATAACCATCAAACAATCCATTTGTTTGTCATCAAAATCCATCTCAAGTATCTCATCAACTCCCGTTCTTAAATTCGCAATTCCGTAAAGATCCCTAGGCCAGTCCACCGATGTCATCATTTCATTATTATGCTCAACAAGTCGACTCATTTTTCTTCCGGTCACAATCTCTAATACAATAAACCCAAAACTATAAACATCAGACTCTTTACTCTCCCTACCTGTACTTATATACTCTGGAGCTATATACCACTTTTGTTGTCTGTAACCCCAATTCTCGCTCCATGTATTTAGCTAATCCAAAGTCACCAAGTCTAACATTAAAACTCGAGTCTACCATTATGTTATTTAGTTTAATATTGCGGTGTAACACACATTTCCCTCCATCAATTTCTCCATGGATGTAGAGCAAAGCTGAAGCTAAACCTAGAGCAATTTTGTATCTTGCGGTCCAAGTTAAAGGAAATTTCTTCTCGAAGACGTGAGCATCAAGACTC
Organism: Jatropha curcas; assembly: GCF_041381405.1. Lineage (NCBI taxonomy): Eukaryota > Viridiplantae > Streptophyta > Magnoliopsida > Malpighiales > Euphorbiaceae > Jatropha > Jatropha curcas. The sequence continues at coordinate 28,896,797 of NC_143153.1, forward strand.
CGATTAGGCATGATCTCATAAACAAGAAAGGTTATCCCTTTAGCCTTTAGGACCGACTACAACAAGCTCGCAACTCCAATAAAAAGAAAGGGTAAGCTCTCTACTCTATTTGCTTGCAGGCGAGTTTGTCAGTCTCCAGACCCTTAGTTTCAAACTGGAGATAACAAATGTGTCATCCTTTCTGACCCGCCCTTCATCATTCTTTTTTCAAGCAAAGCGTTCCTTTATACATTGATTTCTGGCCCCGGTGCCCACCACTAAGGGAGGGGCGGCTGGGCTGCCTTTTAAATCAATCTCCGGCCGTTCAGTGCTACTATTGGTGCGAGTTGTAAGGAATCTTGGTCCCTTCTGCTACTCCTGCCTAAAAGTCATGCTGATTTAGGTCTTTTGCTCGGAATCGTAAGACTAGGCCACCAAGTCTTCCTTCACTTAAAGAAAAAGCCAAATTGGATCTGATTAGGAACGGGTGCAGGAGGAAAATGGCAGAAAATCATCTACGAGAGAGTTCCTAAGTTATGTTCCCACCGCATGCTTCGAGGCTTGATTCAAATTCAAGGGCACATCTTGACGGGAAAGAAGGAAAGAGCCTCCTCAGAGGAAAGATTGGTTCGAGGACCGTTGGTCAAAGAAAAGGGGAGGTCCTGATTTCGAGGCAGAGCCGTATGACGCGAGAGTGTAGACTCTTGAACTCAGGGAGCGATGACCCTAAAAAAAGTTCAAGAAGCTAGTAATCCTCCTTTAAAGCAGTCTTATTGCCATATCTCTGAAACAATCATTCCGATTTGCCTTTGTCATGACACCATCCAATAAGTTGCACAAGATTTCTATGTTTCAATTGGCTAATAATTTTTACCTCAGACATATACTCGTTTTCCATCTTATGAACTACTTGAAATTTTCTTCATAGCAACAGTTCTGCCTAAGTGACTTAAATATCCTTTGTAAACAGCACCAAATCCTGCCTGACCTAACTTCTTCTTATTTGAGAAGTTACTTGTAGCTTTAACAAGATCCTTGTAAGAAAAACTTCTCAGTCCGGTTTCATTTTCAAGTTCAATGTTAATTGATTTCAAACTCATTTTCCCTTTTGAACTCTTTATCTTCCACTTCCTTATGCTGAAAATAACAAATGTAGCGGTAGCAGTTAACAGAATAGTTCCTGAAACTGCTAAACCTTCTACAAGCCGTAATTTTGAAGGATTTATTTCTTTTTCTTCATGTATCTCCAAATTCTAATCGAACTTCCATGATTGAACAACATGTTGTTCTATGCGATTGCTAGTATTAGCAGAAAACCCAATAATGACCCATTCAGGAAGAATCATCATGAGATCAATAATAAGCAAAAGGCTTGTGTTTTCTGAAGGAATTGAAGATTTCGATATTTCCAAGAAATGCTTAAATTCTTGGATTTTGAGTTATAAGCAACAGACATATTAGCAGGATCACCATTGTGAAAACTAGCATTCCAATGAGTAAACACGGAAGAATGAATTGAATTATTATTAATACCCACATGAAGAAAATTTGGGTCCCATTCGCGATTAAAGTAAGAATCAAATTCAATATGAACCATTTGATTTTCAGCTGAATCGCTGTTTGTGAAGTTATATAGGCCAAAAAAACCACCAACAGAATTTAGTGGGATGTGAGATCCAACGGGAGCAAGAAAGAAAGCAAGACTAGAACCATACTGGTTACGGCCTTGAATATCGATGTAAAAAGAGAAATCGGTAGTGAAATCAGTGAGTTGGTTCATTTTTGAATCCCAAAGAGGTACTTTCTCTGCAAAAATGGCAATCAAAATTAATCATAAGAACATTTTCATTCCTATACTTTCAAGAAATAATTATACAATTAGAGTTTTTGCTTTCATTTCATTGTCAGATCATCTCATTTAAAAAGTGAGTTATTTACTATCAATTGAAAAGAAAAAAAAAATGATCTTTTTAAATATAATCAAAGTAGGATAAAATGCATTTAGATTCCTAAACTATGTCATAATTAACCTGCTTAAAATGATTTGTTTTTGGATAGAAGAATCCGAGCGTAAAATAGAAGCAAAAATTAGGGACTTTACAATTATTTTTAAAAAATAAGAGGGCAAAAGTGTTAATGAAGACATAAAAATTAGAGACGATATAATAGAATGTTTCATTTTTTACAATTGATGTAACATCTCTTGACCATAAAAACTATTTTTTTCTTAAGTTATGTTTCACCTTATCTTAATTCCTTAAAAAAAAAGAAGTGTTACCTTAATTTATTATACATTTTGTGTATTTTTACGTTAATTAACTAAGCATCACTACCAAAAATTACTGCATTTCTGGAATTAACATGGACTCGCTGGAGAAGTTTTTCGTAGCTAAAACAAGATCATTATAAGAAAATCTCTGTGGACCTGTCCCCTTTTCAATATCTTTATCGATTGAAGTTAAGTTTATTTTCTTTTTCTTCCCTTTCATTAACTTTATTCTGCACCAAACACCTGTTACTATAGGCATCACACCTAGTAAAAGAATAGCAATTGGTCCTGCTATAAACAGTACAAGTCCTAACCTTTTAGCATTTTTTGGATTTTTTTTCATCTGCCTCCAAACTTGAACTGAAATCCCATGAATAAACTGCGTGTCGTTCAAAGAAATCTTTTGTCGCAGCTGAACACCCAATTTTGACCCATTGAGGAAGAAACTCTCTGAGATCAACAATGTAAGAAAGACTGTTACTTTCTTGAGAATTTGCAGTAATTCTATATTTCCAAGAAACAGTAAGATTTTTTGTGCTTCCATTATAAGAAATCCATGTTGAAATTTTTTGGGAAGGAAGAATAGAAATGCACAAGGTGATTAACAATGTTTAGCACTTCGTTCAATTAACAAAAAAATGTGCATATTTATAGACTTACAAGTGAATTAAATAAGACCTAAAAATACTCTTAAAAATTATTAATCCTAATAACAAAAATATCAAATTCTATACAGAAAATCTGCACTAAATAAAATTGAAATCTTAATAGATTTTTCATAATATTATTTTGAATTAATCCTACCAATCCATACATCAGCGGTATCTGAACTGTGTAAAGTCGCATTCCAAGGAGCATATGTAACTGAAGAGAGGGAATTTATATTAATTCCGATATGCTCAACGGGAGGATCCCATTCGAGGTCCGGTTGCGAGTAAAATTCAATATGAAGAATTTGGTTTGGAGTTGAGGATTTGTGCGTTGTGATATTATAAAGTCCAATAAAACCTCCGGCGGAGTTCATCGGAACATGAAAATAGACCGGAGCGATAAAGAAAGTAAAACCAGCACCAAAAATAGGACGACGTTGAATGTCTACTGTAGAAGAGAAATAGGCAGTGAAATCGGAGAGCTTTTTTGTTTGGGAATCCCATAAGTTGCTCGACCAACTTGACATTGGTACGAGTCATCGTTAAGGTCGATGACCCCTACAAAAGAAGTCGCGCTACCTTCGTAGGTGTCGCTTGGTTCGAATCGCGTTTTATGAAATGATATTGAACCAGTGGAGGGAGGAAGGAGATGAAGGCGGAGGAGAAGAAAAGAGAGGTAGAAAGTAGCTTCCATATCCAGAGAAGGAAAATTGATTTGGAAAGGAGCATATAATTGCCTGAAATTTTATATTTTCATATCCTAGAAATAATTTTTTTATTTACAACTATATATCGGGATAATGTGTAATCAAGTGTAACAAGGCAGTTGATGGCCCAGTTATTATAATTGAAGTTTAAAAAAAAAAAAATTTCTACTTTACTCTTTTTTTTTTCCTGTAAATGATCTGAAATACCTTTATCTCCAAAAAATAAAATATTTTTTATTGATCTGCTCCCTATGTGGGCCCTAAATTGAGCATATCAACTTTTGTTTCTTTTTAATTATAATTAAAAGCAAAATTTGTATTTATATTAATTTACATTTTATTGATAAAAAGCTGAATTTGATTCCTAGATTTTTGTCCATTACACAACCTTAGATAGCTAGAACACAAGATAGAGAGAAGTGTCGAAATCAAAACACACGACATATGTAAAAATATAAAGAATTAATTCTACCACAAAAAAAATACTAAGGAATTAACTTAGAGAGGAAGGATTATACACAAAAAAAAAAAAAAAAAAAAAAAAAAAAAAAAAAAAAAAACTTGTATTATGTAATAACTCTTAGATATTATTCCGTTACTCATAATCACTTCATGCATCTTAGTTCCAACACTCTTCACATATTATTACTGAAGAACATTCAAATTTTACTAACAAATAACACATTTTTCTTTCAAAAAAAAAAAAAAAAAAAAAAAAACACATTTAAGTTTAGGTCTTCAAAGAAGAAGAACTTACAACATGCAAGGAAAATTACTCAACGGCCCACTTGAAGACTAGAATCAGTTATGGAGGGTTGACTAACGCTAGCAGCAGGTGGTGCAGTTGCATGAAATATAGGCACAGGCATTTTAGAAGGAAGATATGGAATTTCATTCTCAAATTTCAAAACTTGAATTGCTTGTCTTATTGAAGGCCTATGAGCACGATCAGGATGAGCGCACCATAATCCAACGATCATCAGACACTCAATTTGCCTCTCATCAAAATCCATATAAAGTTCCTTGTCAAAACCCAAATGAAGCTTACCATGCCCATAGAGTTCCCAAATCCACTCTACTAGATTCATTTCATTTTCTTGCTTAATTATATGATCAACTGCTCTTTTCCCACTGGCAATTTCTAAAGCCACGATCCTAAAGCTGTATACATCTGATTCTTTACTAGCTCTTCTAGTGAGCATGTATTCCGGAGCTAAGTAACCAAGAGTTCCGGCCAACCCAGTTGTCTGTGGACCGAGTGCATGGTCCATAAGACGCGCTAAACCAAAATCACCAAGCTTCACATTAAAATTAGAGTCGAGCATTACATTGCTCGACTTAACATCTCTATGCACAACGCATTGCTCCCATTCTTCATGAAGATAAAGCAAAGCCGAGGCTAGACCAAGTGATATTTTGTAACGTACAGACCATGGAAGAGGATTTTTCTTACCAAATAAGTGAGCATCAAGACTACCATTAGGCATGAGCTCATAAACAAGTAGAAATTCACCTCTATCATGACACCAACCCAAAAGTTGCACGAGATTTCTATGCCTCAATTGGCCAATTGTTTTCACTTCAGTTATGTACTCCTTTTTACCTTGTCTTGACCCACTTGAAATTTTCTTTACAGCAATTGCTATATCTATATCTATTAAGTACCCTTTATAAACAGCACCAAACCCTCCTTTACCTAACAATCTTTCATTTGAGAAATTATTAGTAGCTGAAACAAGATCTTGGTAAGAAACTCTTCTCGGTCCTGCTCCTCTTTCGAGTTCTTCATTATTTATTGATGTTGTTAAGTTCATTTTCACCGCTCTTATTCTTTTCCTCCTCCAGGAAATCAAAATTCCTACTACTGCCACAGTTCCGAGAAGACATAAAGAAACTGCAACTCCAACTATTGTTCTTGTCTTTTTTGAAAATTTTTCAGTTTTTTCATTTATTTCCAAGGTGGAGTTGAATTCCCATGAAAGAATTTGATCTCTTTCCTGGATTGCGCCTGTAGCAGCTGAAAAACCAATAGTAACAAACTCAGGCAAAACCTTGGTGAGATCAATTACACAATGTAAACTAGAATTTTCTTGAGGATTTACGGTGTTTTTGTAAGACCATGAAACACTCAAATTTTTACTACTACCACTGTAAGAAATCCACACATCAGCAGTATCTCCGCTATGAAAACTCGCATTCTGTTATGAGCATGGAATCAAGATGGAGAGAACCGTGCCAGGCACGCCTCAACACAATGGTGTAGCTGAGCGCATGAATCGAACGTTGACAGAAAGAGCCAGAAGCTTACGTATACAATCTGGCTTACCAAAGCAGTTCTGGGCAGAACCAGTCAACAGAGCAGCTTACTTGATCAACCGAGGTCCATCGGTACCATTGGAGCACAAAATACCAGAAGAGGTATGGAGTGGAAAAGAAGTAAAACTCTCACACCTAAGAATTTTCAGTTGTGTAGCATATGTGCATATAGGTGATCATGGTAGGAACAAGCTTGATCCCAAATCTAAGAAATGCATTTTCATCGGCTATGGCGGTGATAAGTTTGGATACCGCCTCTAGGATGAAGAAAACAAGAAAGTGATCCACAGCAGAGATGTGATCTTCAATGAAAGAATGATGTATAAGAACAGACATAACACAGTTGCCAGCGACTCAGAGAAGAGTGGGCCAGTGTTTGTAGAGATGGACGATATCTCAGAAAATCTGCCGAATGAGTTAGTTAAAGATACTCAATTAGAGGAATCAACTGACACACCACAAACTTCTCCTCCAAAAGCTTTAAGAAGGTCTGAATGTCCTCCAAAGCCTAACAGAAAATATATGAATTATTTGTTATTAACAGATGGAGGAGAACCTGAATGCTTTGAGGAAGCATGTCAAACAGCAAATGCCAGCAAGTGGGAGCTTGCCATGAAAGACGAAATGAAGGCTTTAATCTCCAATCAAACATGGGAACTAGCTGAGTTACCCGTGGGAAAGAAGGCACTTCACAACAAATGGGTGTATCGAGTGAAAGAGGAACATGATGGTTCCAAGAGATACAAAGCTCGACTGGTAGTCAAAGGGTTCCAGCAGAAGGAAGGAGTTGACTACACCGACATATTTGCACCAGTTGTAAAACTCAATACAATCAGGTCTGTGTTGAGTATTGTTGCCAGTGAAGGGCTCTACCTTGAGCAGTTGGACGTAAAGACGGTGTTTCTTCGCGGAGACTTGGATAAGGAGATATACATGTACCAGCCGGAAGGATTCTCAGAAAAAGGAAAAGAGAATATGGTGTGCAAACTCAAGAAGAGCTTGTATGGACTGAAACAAGCTCCAAGACAGTGGTACAAAAAGTTCGACAGTTTCATGCACAATGAAGGCTTCCAGAAGTGCAATGCCGACCACTGTTGCTACTTCAAAAGGTTTAAGACTAGTTATATCATTCTGTTACTTTATGTTGATGATATGTTAGTAGCAGGACCAGATATAAACAAAATCAAAAACTTGAAGAAGCAATTGTCAAAAGAATTTGACATGAAGGACTTGGGTCCAGCGAAAAAGATTCTTAGAATGCAAATCACAAGAGATAAGCAAAAACAGGTGTTGCAGTTATCTCTGGTGGAGTACATCAATCGTGTATTGCAAAGATTCAACATGAACGAAGCTAAGCCGGTCAGCACACCCTTGGCTAGCCATTTTCGCCTATCCAAGGACCAGTCCCCTCAGACGGAAGAAGAGAGAAAAGACATGGCCAAAATTCCTTATGCTTCAGCCATAGGAAGTTTGATGTATGCGATGGTTTGTACGAGACCAGATATTGGCCATGCAGTGAGAGTTGTTAGCAGGTATATGTCAAATCCAGGGAAAGCTCATTGGGAAGCTGTAAGGTGGATTTTGAGGTATCTACGAGGCACTACTGAAAAGTGTTTGTACTTTGGTAAAGGAGAACTAAAAGTACAAGGTTATGTAGATGCAGACTATGGAGGCGATATTGATCACCGAAGAAGCACCACATGTTATATTTTCACTGTTGGTACTACAGCTGTTTGTTGGATGTCACAGGTATAGAAGATTGTAGCTCTATCCACCATAGAAGCTGAATATGTCGCAATGACAGAAGCCAGCAAAGAGATGATATGGCTTCAAGATTTGTTAACAGAGTTGGGATTCAAGCAGGAAAAGAATATTTTGTACAGTGATAGTCAGAGTGCAATACATTTGGCAAAGAATTCAGCATTCCATTCTAGAACAAAACATATTGGTCTTCGATATCATTTCATCAGGTCTCTGCTTGAGAATGATGTGCTAAAGTTAGAGAAGATTCAAGGAAATAAGAATCCAGCTGACATGTTAACAAAGGTGATGACCATTGACAAACTGAAGTTGTGCTCGACTTCAGTTGGCCTGCTAGAATAAACAGACCAGAGAAGATTGCCGCAGAATTAATGTGTGAAGACAGATTGAAATCAGTCTTCAAGTGGGAGATTGTCAAAGTTAGGTTGGTAGGTTGTGGTGTACCCACACACGTGATGAAAAAAAAATTAGGTGATGGAGAGCCGTGAATGAATGATACACGGCTCTCTCATCTTCCTCTCCTATTTATAGGAGAGGATTTGCCTCCGTTTAAATACACCAAATAGAGAGAGTGAGAGCAATTGTGAGAGAGAAAAATAGTGAGATTATTCAAGAAGAAAAATTAAGCTTAATTTTTCGGGTATTCTTGAATAGAGGGTTGTGAGTGTATGTAAACACTTTATTTATTTTTCTCCTATAAAAGATATGTGGCAGTCCGAAGACGTAGGCAAGATTGGCCGAACTCCGTTATCAAATTGTGTGTTATTTTCGACTTATTAGGGATTTTGCGTAATTTTTTCCCAATATTTTTAGAGTAAAGAAGAAAAAAAAAAAAGAAGAAGAAGAAGAAGACTTGAATCTGAATTTGAATTTTTGTATAATTTTCTTTATACGTTTCAAATTAAAATGAGCTATCTAGAAGGGATTAATTTTACCTTTTAAAATCTATTATATTGAGTTGTCTTTACACTCAATTACAAGGAAAGATACCCTCGAATAATTTATGTTAAGATTCAATTCAATAGAACTGTGACATTGCAAGTTCAAAAATTCAGCCCACACTGTTCTGCTCTTTCGGGCCCAGAATTTAACAAACTTAGGTCACAAGTTATTTCTGGAATGCAATCTATCATATGCTCTGATAAGAAAGAATCAGAACAATTCTGCAGTACAAGAAGAAAGATTCACAACAGAAAAGACCAGACTAATGAATCAAAAGGTTCATGACCCAACAATCTGATTATTTACCTAATCAACGACCAACTGCAATGCTAGAATTAGTGATGGAAGGCTCAGTAGAACTAACAGATGGCATAGGGACACAAAACATAGGAACAGGCATTTTAGCAGGCAAATCTGGAATTGCAGCTTCAAAATTCAACACTTGAATTGCTTGTCTGATTGATGGCCTTACGCTATAATCAGGATGTGCACACCATAATCCAACAATCACTAGGCATTCAATTTCTTTCTCATTATACTCCATATTAAGCCTCTTGTCAATCCCTAAATGCAATTTTCCACATCCATAAAGATCCCATATCCACTCTACCAAACTTACTCCACTTTTTTGCACAATGGGATCGATCGCCTTTCTTCCACTAGCAATTTCCAATGCAACAACTCCGAAACTATATACATCAGAATCTTTACTAGCTCTTCCTATGCTTATATATTCCGGAGCCAAATACCCTAATGTGCCTGCAATTGCTGTCGTTTGAGGACCCAGTTCATGATCCATAAGTCGAGCTAATCCAAAATCTCCAAGTTTTACGTTAAAATTAGAATCTAGCATTACATTGCTTGATTTAACATCTCTATGTACTACACATTGCTCCCATTCTTCATGAAGATATAATAAAGCAGAAGCCAATCCAAGTGATATTTTGTAGCGCACAGACCATGGAAGAGGATTTTTCTTGCCAAACAAGTGAGAATCAAGACTACCATTTGGCATGAACTCATAAACAAGTAGAAATTCACCTCTGTCATGACACCAACCAATAAGTTGTACCAAATTTCTATGCCTCAGTTGACTAATGGTTTTGACTTCAGTAATGTACTCTTTTTTCCCTTGTTTAGATCCTCTAGAAAATTTCTTTACAGCAATTGCCATATCTATTTCATTTAAATACCCTTTATAAACAGCACCAAACCCTCCTTCTCCTAGCTTTCTCTCATCAGAGAAATTATTGGTTGATGAAACAAGATCTTCATAAGAAAATCTTCTTGGTCCTGCTCCTCTTTCAAGATCTTCATTAATGGAAGTTATGCCTGTCGATAATTTCATTGCCTCAGCTTTTCTCCTTCTGATAATCTTCTTTCTTCTTTGTGAAATCTCCATTGATGTTATCACTCCAGCTATTAAAAGAAAAGCTGAGACCGAAACACTAACAATCACTTTAATCTTCTTTGGCTTATTTCCATTTGTAATCTTGATATCTAAACTTGAACTAAACTCCCATGATTTAAGTGTATGCCGAGCTCCATTTATGCCTGTTGCAGCGGATAACCCAATAGTTACTTTCTCAGGCAAAGCTTTGACTAAGTCGATTGTGTAAAACAAGCTGGAATTCTCATGAGAATTTGAGGTGGATTTATAGTTCCAAGACACGCTCAAATTTTTACTAGAAGAATTGTAGCTAATCCAAACATCAGCAGTATCTCCGCTATGGAGACTAGCATTCCAAGGAGTATAAACAGCAGAAGCAATAGAGTTATTATTAATCCCAACATGTTCTACTGGAGGATCCCATTCTTCATTAGGAAATGAATCAAATTCCACAGTAACAATTTGGTTTTGAGAAGAATCACTAGTCGACGTATTAAAAAGGCCTAAAAACCCACCAGCAGAATTAGGAGGGATTTGAAATCCAACAGGAGCAAGAAAGAATACAATTCCATGGCCGTAAGCAGAACGACCTTGAACATCAATAATGAAAGAGAAATGGGTTGAGAAATCAGAAACCTTTCCTGTATGAGAATCCCAAACAGGAATAGGTTCTGCATAGGTGACCCAACCAACACGACATACATAAGTAAGCTTGTTAATTAGTTCAACAGCTCCAACAGAAGGCACTGCATCACCTTGATATAAAATATTGGTAGAACTAGGATCGAAGCGAGTTATTTTGAAATTAATGGAACTTGCAAATGGAAGAATTAGTAAATGAAAGGTTATAATAAATAAGAAATTTATCATAAGGGAATTGAAGAACAAGATGGCCATGGAAGCAGAAAAGAGATGAAACAATGTACCGTACAGAATCAGCAGTCAGGCATATATATATATATATATATATATATACAATCCTTCAATTTATTTTTATAATAATCAATCCCTTTGTAAAGGAATGATTAATCATCACTGCGGAATTATCTCCGGCACAACAGCGTCAACTATTTGAAATCATAAAGAAAAGAGGTTTAATCTAAAGTTGACCTCAAATATTGGATTAATTAATTTTGTTTCCAACTATGTTGCAGGAAATATTTTATGATTTGCAGGCTCAAATTTTGTCTTCTTGTGTCCTTCGTGTTGGAGAATAGCCGGTGGAGAATTATAAAAAATGATAAAAAAAATTATAAGGATATATAATTAGTTTGGTGGAGAATTTAATATGGCTTGTAGAAATATGGTTAATTCAGTGCTTGTAGACTCGGATTTGGAAGTTAAAAGTTACTTATTATCATATCTGATCCGATGCAGTTCATCTTTGCTTAGCTGTATATCCTGTTTAGTTCACCTTGCACATGAATTGTTGTGCTGCTCTTTCTTTGACACAAACATGAAGGCACATAATGGAACAACTCAAGTCTTGCAATTTAAATATGTGTAGAAAATTATTTTCCAAGTTTTATAAATATTTTCTGTGAACTCAGGTGTTGGTTGACTCTAATTATATTTTTATTAGAATTTTTTTTTATTTATAAAATTAATATATTTTATTTCTTATATGAGTTTGAGCCTTCTAAAAGTTGTTTAAAATAAAATTTACTAACATTTTTGTCAAATTCATATTAATTTTTTCCGGAAAAATGTCATAACCCTAAAAATGAATTCTTTTTTTTTTTTTTTGGAAAAATAATACTCAATTATTAGTGGTTTAGTAATCATCACTTAAGAGTATCGTGGCTTACAATATTTCTATCCCCAGTCAGTAAATATTAGGAAAATATATTTGGTAATGCTGCTACGTGCATATATTAATTTTATTACTTTTCCATTGACATCTTTAATAAAAAAAAAAAGTATAATTATAGAAATCAAATAAACTTTATTATAAAAAATTATATATATATATATATATATATATGAAGGACACCTATGCTAGGTACCTTGCTATAGTTGAAGATTAGGATAAGAATATTGAGAAAATGTTTTAAATCAATTGTCCATTATTATCATCCTTTCTTTGGAAGAAAACCGAGCTCAGAAAAAACGCAGCTCCTGTTATAGCAACCGTGTAAAGAAATTCCCTGCGAGGCCAAGCATTTCCCCTTTGATGTCTACGACCTGCATTAATATACCTCCGGTGGCGGCAACGATGACAATTCGGTATTTGATTCCCACGAACATCCTAAAATTAGAAAAGAACAGTGATTTAATGTTAGCACCCAATATTTCCATTTCGGCAGTTCAATGTAGCTCAAAGCCGAAACCACTCCAAACTTAGCTAAATCAAATTTGATTTCTATTTTGGTTGATTTTAGTCTGATTTGGATTTTAGGTAGTTTTCCATCTTTAACATTTTTGCCTTTTTACCATAATTAACTTCTTTTTTTCAGCACGATTTAGCTATTTTCAACCGGTTCGTAGCTATAATCTATAATGAGAATTTAATATATGAGAAAGATATCCTTAAAAATAATTAAAAAAAATATTCAGACACAATAATCCAATGATCATCCTAATATTTAAACATTAACAACATACGAAACAGGCTTGTTTGAGTAATATCTCCGCGCTTCCCTCTTAGGAACCGTTTCTCTACAGAATTTGCACCTTTCCAATTTACGAGTGCAATGTTCAATATGCAAATTAATATTTGGGGCTGGAATTGCTTTCTCACTAACCAACATAATAAATTATCAGAGCTTCTAATATTAAACAATTCCCAAAATCAAGAAATTACATTCATACATAAAGATATAATTTGTAATTCACAAACCAGTTTGTGCAAATTGTAGTGGAATCTTCAGGAGAAATTGCCATTTAGCTCCCCTGAAAATGTATCTACAAACCAAAATTAATTGGCTCCAAAGAAAGCAAAATATATATTAATTTCAAGAAACTTGATTAAATAAATATTAAACAAATAGTTGGATCAATCTAAGAGTTTAGGAAATAAATCAAGAAAAGTATACTTTTGATCTTGATATTGCCTTTTAATATTTTGCTAATGGTTAGTTTGAGATTCTTGGCTTTGGAATTGGAGAATGCTTTTTAAGTTTTGGAGTTCTCGCGGTTACCTTCAAATAGTCTTGGGCTATCATTTACTTAGCTCGGAGCCTTATGATAGTCTCCATTCCGAAGCAATCAAGTTGGCTTTCCCTTGTCTGACAAATTCATATTGCACTGGCAGATCTAGAAACTTTTTTTTTTTTTACTAGATTAAATATATAATTTTTTATTAAAAAAAAGGTCAAAAACATAAATAAATTGAACTATATGAATTAATTTAGATAATATACATATATATTAGAAAATTCAAAAACAAAAAAAGGTCAATTTATCCCTCTTTTTATTAAGTGGATCTGCCACTGCGAACGGGCTTATAATTTCGGGAAGATATTTTTTTTGTCCTTGAGGTTTTGCATAATTAATCAACTCGTACTCGTGTTTTTGACTATTAATTATTTAATCCCTGAGGTTTGATTCCGTCATGTTAAACAATGCTTCCGTTCAAATTCAGCTGCTTTTGCCGTTAAATCGCAGTAAAAACAAAGAGAGAGAAGAGAGATATATTATTAAATGCCATATTGTACCCTTAATGAGATCAATCAAAAGGAGATATTTTGAAATAACTCCATCCAACCCAACCTCATTCCACCTAAATCTCCAGAAATAGGCATTTCATACCCCTAATTTTTCTTGCAAAGGACAATCACAACAACCATGAGTAGCATCAATATGCACATTATAAAAACGCAAATAATCGATTTTAAGTAACCAATCTCTGCATCTAGGCATTCCAGCCTCCCTGCCATGCTTCTCATCTCGGTCTGAATCAACAAAATCTCCTCCTTCACATCACTAACACCTTGAGTAACGCTTCTTTGCCTCACTTCATTCTCACTATTAGCTTTGGTTTGGCTAGAATTAGGCATGGCCGGTTCAATGAACCGACGGTTTCGGCTCATTGAACCGCCGGTTCGAGAAGTTTAAAATTTTGAACCGGAACCGGCCCTTGAACCTCCGGTTTCGGTCCGGTTCCTGTTCCGGCACGGTTCAGCACGGTTCCGGCGAACCGAAGGTTCAAATTACGGTTCCGATTCGGTTCCGGCATTACGCAAATTTTTAAAAAAATAATAAAATTTTGATTTCGAATTCATGAATAAATAATAATTTTAAAATGTTTAAATTTTATTAACTAAATAAATTATTATAAAATTTTAAAACAAAAACTTCTATTAATTTAGAACTATTATTATATTAAATTTACAAATTTTGCTAACTCACTGATATAGAAAATCAAAGCCTATATAGTTCTTTTTTTTTTTTGTTACATTGGAAAATAACCTCTTAATTATTACAATTAATTTTAGTCATCGGTGCCACTAGTCTCCGTTAATGAGTCCGAATCATCATCATCGCTTGAATTTTGCTGGTCTTGAGTTCTCACTTGGATGATGTGATTTTAAATACCTATTGAGAGTGCCATATCCTCCTCCAAGCTTGAATGCATATTCTTTTTTGCAATAATTACATCGAACCGCATTGATTTCTTCATTATCTTGAACAATTTTTGCAAAGTGCTTCTTGAAAATATCTGATTTTGGTGGTTTACCTATTGAAATATTAGGAGATATTGCTTCTTGTGGTGAAAAATCAAACAATGGATCATTTGAATCAATTTCTTCCACGCTTTGAGCAACTCGCTTTCCTTTGGAGATTTGTGAATTGTGTGCCATAATTTTAAATGGAATTATGGAAAAAAAAATGAATAAATGGAATATGAATTTAATAGAATTTAGAATTGGATGTATGAAAATAAAGCAATATTAAGAAGAGGAGAGATAGAATATAATTGGTTGTGAAAAAAAAATAATCAACTCATCATATTTATACATATTTTTCATTTATGTAGTTTCCCAAATTGTCCCTTACAACAGAAAAAAAACAATTATATTTTTGGATAATTTAGTAAATTATAATAAATAAATAAATAATTAAATTATAATAAAATAATTATAGCCGTTTGAACTTTGTTTGAACTTTAAGTTTAACGTTGTGTGAATTTAATGTATATTATATTCATGATGATGATTACATTTACATAGGTCAAAAGGTATTTGTAAAAAAAATTTAAACGTTGATGATGTTAAAAAAACAAAAAAAGGTGAATGATGATGTTTTCTTTTTTTTAAAATTAAAATGATGATGTTTTTTTTCATAAATAATTTTATATGTGAATCCGGTTCGAACCGGACCGGAACCGCCGGTTAACCGCCGGTTCCGGGCCGGTTCAGGTTCATTTTTTAACATTCACATGAACTTTAACCGGCCTTTGAACCGCCGGTTCCGGTTCAAAATTTTGAACCGCCGGTTTCGGTCCGGTTTCGGTCCGTCTACAGTACGGTTCGGTTCCGGTTAGAACCGAACCGGTGGCCATGCCTAGCTAAAATCAACGTCAACTTGCTTACACCAGCCCAGAAATGATCCACAGACATTATCGACACAATAATAGTAGAGACGATTTTTGTTTAGAGATCCTTATCTTGGCTCTTTTCCCATACTTACAATACAAATTGACAAACCTCCCCTCAAATGAGTTGTTGCCGTCGCATGATGAAGACATGATAAAGGGTTTTGTGAGAGAGAAAAAACCCTAGCCTTTGATTTTGTAGAGAAAGTTCAGAAGTGGAAGGAAATTAGATATAATCTATTTCAAAATATCTCTTTTTGATTGATCTCATTAAGGGTACAGTATCACATTTAAGAATATATCTTTCTCCTCTCTCTTTGTTTTTACATCGATTTAACGGCAAAAGCAGTTAAATGTGACAGAATCAAATCTCAGGGACTAAATAATTAATAGTCAAAAACACGAGGACGAGTTGATTAATTATGCAAAACCCTATGGATGAAAAAAATATTTTCCCTATAATTTCTTTTATTGTTCCTATAAAAAATAAAGGCCGATACTTTGATGTAATTAACTTGTGGCAAAATCGAGAAAAAATCAAATATAACGGAAATTTGTTTCACATAGGGATTTAATTTTGATCAAGTGATTTTCTATGTAATTAGTTTATTTCAAATCAAGGAAATAATTAAATATAACAAAAAATTAGTTTATATATGTGAATTGAAACCTTATTAATTAAATAACATTTTGATACTTTTGGTGTAATTAATATTATAAAATTGAGGAATAAATAACCAAATTCATTTCAAATATGAAGGTTAAATCTTTGTCAAGTAAAAATAGTAAAATACTGTGAACTTTGCACATGATGAAATTTCGCTCTATTTCAACCATATGATGTATCAATCATTTTAGAATATAAAATTACCATGAATTTCACATGTTACTGCTCTTAAAAATTCTACACCGACTAAATAACAAATTTACAAAGAGTATATAAAGATTGCAAGCTAATTCACTAATTTGTTAGTATTAACCTTTTAATGTTGGTTGGCTCAAATCCAAATAAGCTTATATCATATTTTCTACTTCAGCAGGTTCTAACCCACTACTCAGTTTACCTCTACCCTTTCAATCTGTATTAGTTGCAATTGCATTCTCTTTTTTAAATTTTAATTATGAGATGTAATTAATCTCTAAGTTTCATTTTAAGATATATTTATCCAAAAGTTAAAAATAGAGTGCAATTACAATAATTTTTATTTATTTTAATAATTTTAACCACGTTCTTGTAGCAAGAAAAGAATTAAATCAAATCCGGTAGTTCTTAAATATATATCACAATATTATAAATCAAGTAAAAGAGAATTTAGAAAAAAATAATTAAAATGAGATAAAGTAAATGATGTGTAAATTAAAATATTAAATTTAATAAAGTGAAACAATTGCTTTTACAAAAGCTAATAGCTAATAATGAAATATTAATATAAATATTTAAAAAATGAAAATTAACCAATTAATAATAATATATTCATCAGGGGAATAAACATTTAACAAAAATGTTTAATGATATACATTTATAAAAATTTATATAGCATAATATATGTGATTTGAATTTTTTTCTATACAAATTAAAGTAGGCTTTCAAAAAATAAAGTTGATGAAATTGATTTTGGATTAATAAATAAATATTTAATAGTACATTAAGCAATTATTTTTGTTTTTAAACTAAGTAGGAATTTTTTACCTATACAGTAGATAGTTGATATCTCCTATATTCTAGCATCAAATGGCTAAGTTTTTAAACAATAAAATCTGATGGCCATTAATTATTCACTATGGATGCAGAATTATTAACATTCTTATTAACTTGGTGTAATTAAAAATTTTAATTACGTAAAAATAAATTTAATATTTTTATTAACTAATTAAATTATGATGAGAATCCTTACATATCAATTGATTTATGATATTATAATTATAGTCTTCACAATAATTAATATTTATTCTTAATATTATTCAAAATCGCTGGAAGTATACGGAGTTGAATGGTTTACAAATAATATATATATATATATATATATATATATATATATATAGTGTTGTTAATAACTTTTTGCCATCAAAACCACGTAGTCATAATTCATTGAATCCACTTTTAATCACACGGCCTTGGTGAGTTTCAAAAGAAAAATCATATTATATTTTTATATTATGTTAAAATTAATCAATTCATCCTCGTTTTTTTTTTCAAATACATTATTTCATTTTTTATATTTGGTTCCTTCAACTATTTAACTTTCATTTGTGGAGTTTTTTCCATTAAATATCTTGTAAAAAGATGAAAAAATATTTTTTACCTTTTGTCACACATTTAATGAAGAAAGCAAAAAATAAAAAATGAAACGAATGATTATTTCAAAAAAAAAAATGAGGAGTTTTGGACAAACAATGAATTTAAAGTAAGTACTTCTAATTCCAGATCAAAATTTTCTTTTGGCGACCGCAACTCCACCACCAGCAGCCATCTCCTCAACAAGCGACTATCTCTGCAGCAAGCTCTATGGCTCGCAAGTAGCAATCGCCAGGTAATTTGCTTTTTTTTTCTTCACTATAAGTTAGTGTGAGTGTGGTTTGGTTTTGTGGGTGTAAATAGGTGTTGCTATGATAGAGCAAGTGAAATGGTGGTAGGGATTTTGGGGAATTTCTCAGGGTTTTGTTATTCTTAGCATACAACCGTGACTATGAGTAGTGACATTTTCCAGTGCGTGATAAATAGATAATAATTTCAACGAAATCAGAAGACCTTTTTTTCTTAGCTTCAGAATTCAAAACAATCATTTACGCTTTATAAATTTGGTTGGCACAAATTATGAGATAAATTATTTATTCCAATGGATTTGCAGTTGAAAATCAACCCTTTTGTTCCTGGACATACTGAGTCCATCTATGTCATATATATAATGTTATCGGCTTCTAGTTACTTACTGAAGCTGATTAATCAAACTTCTCAGTTGTAACTATATACACACGCCAAATTCTTGCTTTTATAGGGGAATTTTCATTGGTACAAGAGACCATTGCCAACTTCAGTTATGCTCTTGCCCACCAACTGTTTGATCTATTGCCTTACCGTTTTTTAATGGGCAAATCTTGTTAAATCAGGTTTAGATGCGTTGAGTGAAAAATGTGGCGAAATCTTGCCACAGATCGTAATAGCTACATCATGCAATTCAGATTTTATAGCTCTAAAGTTGACTGGAAAAAGCTAAGGCCTATGATATTGAAGAGAGTAGAAAATAGAGCAAAGGTGTATCCTATTCAAGAAATGCTTCCCCTTGCGCAAGAAGTCCTTGGAGTCAGAATGCTTCTTATTCAAGGGATATCTATTCTCACCCGGGTGATTCCAGTGGTTGCCTGCAAGTAAGTTGTTGAATATTTGATGTTTGATTATCTTTTGAACTTAACAAGAATTGGCATAAACTATGAAATATACATAACAAGAATGAACAATATGATATTTTCACTTTGATTTATCAGCATTTCTTATGTCCATCTGAAAAATGTCTTTGCAGGTTCTGTCCAGAAGTATACATTGGTGAGAAAGGCCATTTAATTAAGACTTGCTGGGGTTACAGGCGTGGCCCTAAAAATCAGGTTCATGAATGGATTACTGGTGGTCTAAATGATATACTTGTCCCAGTAGAGACATTTCGCCTGGATAATATGTTCCAAAAGATTATCAAACATGACCAAAGATTTGATTTTGATCGTGTTCCTGCAGTTGTTGAGCTATGCAGGCAAGCAGGTGCTGAGGTATCTCCGGAAATTGTCATCAGTGATTTTGATGAAGCTCAGTCTTTGTCACCTTCGGATCTTGTGTTTGTAGCCAATAAAACTTTGAGAGCATGGGAGACACTTAGATCAGGTGTGCAGAAGTTGTTGTTTGTTTATCCTTCAAAAGTTTGCAAACATTGTTCAGAAGTTCATGTTGGGCCATCCGGACACAAGGCTCGCCTTTGTGGGATATTTAAGTATGAGAGTTGGCGTGGAACACACTTCTGGAAGAAGGCAGGGGTAGATGATTTGGTGCCTCCTAAGATTGTGTGGCGGAGACGGCCACAAGATCCTCCAGTTCTTTTGGATGAATGGCGGAATTTTTATGGACATGCACCAGCTGTCGTGGATCTGTGCACAAAGGCTGGTGCTATTGCACCTACAAAATATTACTGTATGATGAAAGTTCAGGGTTTAACAAAGCATGTTTGATTTTGTATGTCCATTGCTTTGAGCCTTAACACTCTGTTTGGATGGGTAGAAAGTTTTGGAGGAAGGAAAATAGCCATGTAAAATAACTGGGGAAGGGGATTTTCCATTATTTGGAAGCTTCAAGGAAAATTGCTGAGGAAAGAAAATTTGCTGTAAAATCCTCCCGGGCACACCAAACTCCAGTCTCTCAAAATCAGAGAGAAAATAACATCTGTGAAGGAAACTTTCACTGTTTCTAGAAATTACAAAAATACCCCATTGCCCTACCTTCACTAATTCACTTCTGTAAATCCAAGTTACAGCAATTGATCTCGCTTTTACCTCCACCATTCTCCACTTTCTCTACCATTCATATCAATCTCGAGGTAAACTTCATCTACTCTTTCAATTTTTGTTTCTACTCTTTCAATCTGTAAATTATTATAGAAAAAATATGGGTCTTTGCTGTATTAAATGCAAAAGATTGCGTCAAGCTTCCTTATCTTGTTTGATTCTGTCTATTAAATCACTGTTTAGTTGCAATCTTATCTTGCCTCTGTTGAAGTTCAAATTTGTACAAGTTTTACTTGCCTGTGTCGTGATGCGGATTCTCAGTGCCTATTGTTAAATCCTATGCTTACAAGGACGATTGCTGAAAAGGAAAACTCATTTCATGCTACCATTAACATCTTACAGTCTTGAGCCTATAGACTTTTTATTTGTGGGGGAAAGTTCATATTGCTTTTGTCTTATCCTGCCATGTTTGTTCCCCCAGCCTGTCGTTGTTCAATCCTTTTCCCCATTGTAAGTTGTTCTTATCAAATAATGAGTGTCCATTGGAACAAATTTGAATTTGAGCACAGAAATGTGGATGACATACTTGTTTGTGAATTTGGTACAATCATTCCTCTTGTTTATTGGTACTAGGTAAACTTGTTTTCATACTTCATGGTATTTTAATTCATTGCCTACATGCCATTGTTGATGAGGTGAATTCCTTCATTTTCTTTAGGCTATTAACTAGTGAGCTAATAAATTTATTAAAAAAATTACATGTAAAATTTTTTATTTAACATACCGTATTTAATATACTTTATTTAATATCTAATATAATTTAATATATCATATTTAATATATTATATAATTTCTTATTTTATCAAATTGAATTCTGTATTCTTTTCATGTTTAATATATATATACCTTATTTAGTATATAATATAATTTTTTATTTTATTTAATAGAATTTAAATTTAATCAAAAAAATATAATTAATCAAATTAAATTATGTTTATTTATTCAACCAATAAAATTAAAATTCTTAAAAATATTATATTCTTAAAATATTTAATATATACTTTATTTAGTAAATAATATAATTTTTTTTATCCATTTAGATTTAAATAGAAAATTAATATAACCAATCAAAATTAAATTATCTTTATTTATTCAATCAATAAAATTAAAATATATTATATTTTTGCCATATTTAATATACTATAATATAATTTCTTAATTTATTTCATAGAATTTAAATTCAACTAAGAAATTAATATAATCATTCAAAATTAAATTATCTTTATTTGTTCAACCAACAAAATTAAAATCCTTAAAGATATGATATCTTTACAAAATTTAGGTTTAAATAAGAATTTAATATAACCAATCAAAATTAAATTATCAATAAAATTATAATCTTAAAAATATTTTATTCTTTCCATATTTTATATATACATTACATAGTATGTAATATAATTTATTTATTTATCCAATATAATTTAAATTTAAATAGAAAATAAATATAACCAATTAAAATTAAATTATCTTTATTTGTTTAAGAAATAAAATTAATTATAGTCTTACGATATTTACTATATGCCTAATATAATATAATTTCTTAATTTATCCAATATAATTTAGTTTTAAATAGAAAATTAAATAACCGATCAAAATTAAATTATTATTATTTTAAAACTAACAAAATTAAAATTTTTATGATATTTTTGTCGATACATAAACTTAGTACAAGTGTTTTTTTGTGAATCCAATGTTTCCTTTTTCTTTTTTTATCTCTCTCCTAAATAAAATAATTTAAATTATAATAAAAACAGGATCAAATATTTAAAAAATAAAATATAAAAAGTTTCAAATGTCTTATTACCATATATATTTATTAAAAATAAATTTTAAAAATATAAAACATAAAATATTTAGTTATCAATATTTATTTATTTAAAAAATGAAAATTTAACAAATTATATTCAATTAACTAATAAAATATAATTAGTTATGATTAAAATTATTTTAAGATTTTCAAATTTTATTAAAGACATTATTGAAAATTCAATTATTTCCCCTCGAATTTCCATGTTTACAAGTAGTATAAATTATAGAAAGTGATGTGCCAAGGCCCAATATCAACACATGCAAGATAAATTTATTTTTTTATGTGAGCTTTCTTGAGGAATTGAAGAAAGGGGAAGAAAAAATAGTTGCTAAGGTTTCTTGAGGAATTGATGATTTTTATTTTAAAAAGTTAATTATAAGGTTTCTAAATTATGACTCTAATCCTTCTGTCAAAAAGTCAGATGGTAGAAGTTCATATGGGAAAATATTGCCCTTTCAAAAAAAAAAAAAAAAGGAAAATATTGGCCACATTAGATTCTAATTAAGAATTTTTTTTAAAAAAATATTAGGGAAAGGGGAATTTAAACCTAGATCTACTATTAGGTCGAAATGTACTTACCACTGGACTATGTCTTGTTGTGCATAATTAAAACTTTGGTTATATATCACTATGGGCTTTAAATAGGACTATTTATATAATATTTTTTTTCATTTATGACTGTGTGAGATTAATATCGTTTTAGGTTTATTGTTAGTTCTTTCCACAAACGTTTGTCATGGAGTGAATTCTTCCATTATTTTTAAATATACCGTATCATTGAGTTACTTCTTATGGTAGAAAATTAATTATATTGATTGGATGTGAATATCCTAAATTCCCAATATAAACATTATGATTTTTGTCCTAAAATAAATAATAATTGCACAAGTTTGTCTTGTATCTATATTTGTATTTATACACGCAAGTCATAATATATGCATGTAGCAAACTAACTAGCGACAATGCAGCAAACGTGAACACCTTTCGATAGTAATAATCGGTCATTGCAAAGATCTCTCTATTCCTTTCTTTCCCTTCATCTCTCTCACCAAATCAGATTGAGAATGGAAACAAAACATTAAAACTTTTGGATTTAGAATGAAGGTGGCGGTGGAGATATTGACAGGAAGCCTCTTTTACGTTCAACTGGGCAATGATGCTACGGTTGCCGATCTTAAGCGAGAGATCGGTGCACAACAAAAGTTACCTCATGATCGTCTGATTCTATTTCTCGATAACAATCAAAGTCGTTTTATAAATAATGAAGACGGGGATGGTGCATCTCTAGTTGATTGCGGAGTTCTTGATGGATCTCATATATACCTCTTCTTTAATCCTCCTGAGGATGGATCTACTCATCATTTTGTGTTTACTTGTCCAGATAATCAGTTAATAGGCAATATATAACTGATGAATATTTTTTATAGCAAATTAGGAGATTAATGTTTTGTTCTGCATTTGTATGCAATCATTTTCCTGTTGGTAATTGTGGTATTAATTAGCCATAAATAATTGTATATCTCAGTGTGTATCTATATATATATATATATACACACACACATACATTTCAATCAAAAAAATCAGGATTTTGTTTCATATGATTTCTCAAATTCAATTAGTATACCTCATGGAGATGATATATAATAATTAATTCAATTAGTTAATTGGGTGAACTGATGAATGGTACATATACACAGTGTAGACAACAAGTATTTTTTTTGAAATAAATTCATTTATAAACTTATAATTTATAAGTACTCAAGATCTATTTGACATCACAACTAGGGATGGTAAAATCAACCCGATCTGATAGGTATGCACCCAATCTAAATCCAATCAAATCCGAATTTTAAGATTTTGACTGGATTTCGATAAGGTATAGATAAAATTCAAAATTTTATTTTGGGTATGGGTATTGCTATTAAAAAACCGAAGCCGATCCCATAATTGAAATTCAAATCCCAAATATTTAAAATTTTATTATTTTTTATACAATTTTTAATAAATTTGATTACTTGTGGTAGATTATCTATATAAATTATAATTTAATGTAGTATAGTGCAAAATAAGTTCACTCTAGTTTTCATATATTAATTTGAATTGATCGAATTTTTAAAATTTTAGATTTTGAAATTCAAAATTTAATTTTTAATATTTAATTTCAGTTCAAATAATGGAGAAAAATCATAATTGTAACAGTGATTTGGAATATTCATATAATAAAAAGAACAACTTTAAAATTAAAATTTTAATTTACCATTGTTCAGATATTTATTTATGTATTAATTTATTTTCATATTTTTTATGTATTATATAAATCATTTGGATAATTATTTAATTTTTTCATTCGATATAATTTAACTTTTGAAAAATGAATAAGTGGATAAATGAATATCAACGGATAATGGGTATCCATGGAAATACCTAAATCCTTTGACTTTAGAGATTGATAAAATATTTCGTACCCGATAAGATATTACGTAACATATGAGGATTGAGAATAGAATTGAATTTGGGTATGGATATTGCACTACATGATCCCAACCATACCCATTACCATCCCTAATCACAACTTGGCTTGTTTGAAAAAAGAAAATATTAATAATGAAATGCAATTATTATATCTACAAGTTTTGAGTTGAGTCCTAACTTCAGGGAAAAAGTAAAAAATAAAAGCCAATATATTAGTCCACTAAAAATTATTTTAATAAAATTATATAAGAAATAAAGCAATTGCTAATTAGGAATTGGTGCTAATCATGTTCTTCCCTGTGTTGCTTCTTCTCCATTGATATAGCATGTTGACATCCCAAGTTCAACAGCTATTGATGTGACATTAAAATAATCATTTATTTATTTAAATAAAGAAGAGCAGCAACTTTGAAACTTTGGAGGTGAGATTTTAGAGTGTTGGCAAAATTACAACTTATTATCACGTAAAAGAAATTTAGTCTCTGCTTTTATTATTATCTCTTTTTATGAGCGCTTATTAGTTGGTGATAAAAAGAAATAAAATACTCTCTCCGTTCTCTGATCTTTTTATATAGGAAAAATTTCCTTTTTGGATGTTCTTTTGTATAGAAAATTTTACTTAATTTTGGTAATTTTGAGAACATTCTAATATGAAATGTCTATCTTATTTTTATTTTAATAATTGTAAAACTTTTAGTTCGAGAGATTCTTAAGATAGTGGTAGACAAAAGTATAGATGAACACTTAATGTAAATAAATTTTGGTGAGTATATTTTTTACATCAATTTCCATTGTAAAAAAAAAAAAAAAAAAAAAAAAAAAAAGAAGTTTGAATAGAAAAAAACCATAGAATTTTCAAGTTGGATACATTGAAATGAATTTTTACGGACTTCACAGAAAATTTAAAAAATCATGCAATATTTAAAGTATATTTTCAATAATTAAAAGTAGTTGGAAGATTAAATGAATATAAATTTTCATATTCTCACATAACTTTCCTAAATAAAGGACAAAAAATGAATTGCTCCCTGCACGTTAGAGCATAAACTTCATTTTTCCAACTGTTTGTATTCTACTCATTTCAACAAAATATTTAAAATCTCATTGAAGATTGAAACATAATTTAAGACATGTATTGATATTAGAGGAAAAATAAATGATATATTAAGGGTAAATTAAGAAAAAAATAACAAAAAAAGTTAGTTAAAATACTTTTTAAATCTTGATGAAAAATAAGTTGTGCCTATATAAAAAGAACCGAGGAGTGACAAAAAAAGTTAGTTAAAATACTTTTAATTGGATTATTACTATTATTATTTTGTTTTGAGCTATGAGTGGCATGCATGTATTTTGCTAAGAGAGGCCATTAGTCAACTTTTTAATTATTTTGACCTTAAGCGAAAATTGTTCTCCAATATGCTTCAGGCCTAGAAAACACTTCTTCAAGCAGCTTAGACAATGGCGATCCAAAAGCTTCTTTCACTTCTCTTTCCTCAACTAATTCTCTTCTTTCTTTTCTTAAGCTCAACTAATTCTCAATTGTTAAACTTAAATATTGGGTTATGCTTAGACCTAACTAATTCCAAAGGATTACAACTAGGGTTCTATAAGCAGACATGTCCTAATGCAGAGCTTATTTTCCACAATGTCGTTCAAAAGTTTATTTCCAGTGATCCAACTCTTGCTGCTCCTTTACTAAGGATGCATTTTCATGATTGTTTCGTTAGGGTAAGTCCTTAATATGCAGCAACGTACGTCCTTAATCGAAATTATAAATTTAGTTTGTTATAAATTTAGTTCGTCACAATAAGCTTGTCTCGATAAGTTTCTTGTGACAAAATCCTGTTTTGTTGTAATCAAACAATTTATTACGGCAAGTTAATTTGTCATTTAAACTAATTTATTATGACAAAAAGTTTGTTACCACAAAATATTATTTTGTCACAACTAGTATCAATAAATTCTATTTTGCAGGGATGTGATGGCTCTGTGCTATTAAATTCTACGAGTACAAACCAAGCTGAGAAAGATGCGATCCCAAACCAAACTTTAAGAGGTTTTAATGTAATTGATGCTATAAAATCTGAAATAGAAAACAACTGTACTGGTGTTGTTTCTTGTGCTGATATTTTGGCTTTGGCAGCTCGAGATTCTGTTCAAATGGTATAATCAATATCAACTTTTCCTTCTTCAGAAAATCATCAGAACTTGCTTTTGTCTAATTCATAAACTATTGATATGTACATAAACTTTTTTTTTTTTTTTTAATATGTCAGATTGGAGGACCATCTTGGGATGTTCCTACCGGACGTAGAGATGGAAGAGTGTCTAATGCTTCGGAGGCTTCAGCACAGTTACCATCTCCTTTTGCCAATATAACTCAACTGAAGAAAAATTTTGCTGCAAAAGGGCTAAGTGTAGAGGACCTAGTGGTTTTATCAGGTAATATAATTTTATGTTTGCCAAAGAAAGAAAAACCTAAATTATCAAGCATTTTTTAATCATCAATAAGAATTTTTATCTTATTAATTTGATCCAAGAAAAATTTAATTTATGTAGAAACTTAACCACGGTCGACGGGCCAATAGATCCTCGACATTTTAAACTTAAATTGTTATTTTTGGTGCAGGAGCGCACACTATTGGAATTGGACATTGCTTTGTAATCTCAGACCGATTGTACAATTTTAGTGGCAGAGGCGACACTGACCCTTCGTTGAAAGCAACATATGCAGCTGAGTTAAAGATGAAATGTAAGCCTGGAGACAGCACCACAGTTGTTGAAATGGATCCTGGAAGCTCCAGAACATTCGACAGTGATTATTACAACGTAGTAAATACAAGAAGAGGGATCTTCCAATCTGATGCGGCTCTTCTGAATGATATTCAAACCAGAACTTATGTTTTGCGTCAATCTTCCCCAAATGGAACCCCTTTTAAACAAGAGTTTGGTAGTTCAATGGTCAAACTGGGGCGCATTGGAGTTCTTACTGGCAGCCAAGGTGAAATCAGGAAACAGTGTGCTCTTGTTAATTAATGGGTTCTTTTTTCAAGGAGATTTTTACATTGGTGATTTTCATTTTTCATTTTTATTGATTTTTACATTGGAGTTCTCACTGAAGAATTTTATCTT
This sequence comes from Jatropha curcas, assembly GCF_041381405.1. NCBI lineage: Eukaryota > Viridiplantae > Streptophyta > Magnoliopsida > Malpighiales > Euphorbiaceae > Jatropha > Jatropha curcas. Next base: position 28,924,306 of record NC_143153.1, read on the forward strand.
GAAGGTTAAATACATGTGCAACACAAAAAAAAATGGAATAGTTTTTGATTTTCTTGCAAAGAAAAGCAATAATTTATCAAAAGCAACTCTTACAACAAACAATAATTGCTTTTTTCAAGGAGATTTTTACATTGGTGATTTTCATTTTTCATTTTTATTGATTTTCCCATTTGCAACAAGTTGTTGCTAAATGTAATTTGTAATTTTGGTGTTTTGGAGCGGTGAAAGCATGATTTTGGAATTGAATAATATTTTTGTTATTTACTGTATGAAGAGACAATTTTTATCAACAAAAATTTGGTTCAATTTTTTTTATTTTTATTTCTTAAAAATTAAATATTAAAGTATTTCATCGATGCGACTGAATGAGTAGGAGTAAATTGTATCCTCTGAAGAATTTTATCGTGAAGGTTAAATACATGTGCAACACAAAAAAAAATCGAATAGTTTTGATTTTCTTGCAAAGAAAAGCATTAATTTATCACAAGCAACTCTTACAACAAACAATAATTGCTTGTTTAACGACCTCCAAAACTTGAATATTACATTAAATTTTGTGAATTTGTGTAGAGCTAGAAGAATCCCCAGCTGAATTTTCTCCTTCTGGAACATTAACTGCCATTGCTGAATTTTCTCCTTTTGAAACGTTAACAGGATTTGTTGAATTTCCTGTTTCAAGATTAGGTAAATCAACTTCAAAATTAGCATGCGAATTACTTGCTTTATAGGAGGCCTAATCTTTTTATCAGAATGAGCACAACACAATCTAACAACCATCAAACAATCCATTTGTCTGTCATCAAAATCCATCTCAAGTATCTCATCAACTCCCGTTTTTAAATTCCCAATTCCGTAAAGATCCCTAGGCCAGTCCATCAATGTCATCATTTCATTATTATGCTCAACAAGTCGACTCATTTTTCTTCCGGTGACAATCTCTAATACAACAAACCCAAAACTATAAACATCAGACTCGTTACTCGCCCTACCTGTACTTATATCCTCTGGAGCTATATACCCTCTAGTGCTAGCCACTTTTGTTGTCTGTAACCCCAATTCTCGCTCCATGTATTTAGCTAATCCAAAGTCACCAAGTCTAACATTAAAACTCGAGTCTAGCATTATGTTATTTAGTTTAATATTGCGGTGTAACACACATTTCACTCCATCAATTTCTCCATGGAGGTAGAGCAAAGCTGAAGCTAAACCTAGAGCAATTTTGTATCTTACAGTCCAAGTTAAAGGAAATTTCTTCTCGAAGAGGTGAGCATCAAGACTCCGATTAGGCATGATCTCATAAACAAGAAAGGTTATCCCTTTAGCCTTTAGGACCGACTACAACAAGCTCGCGACTCTAATAGAAAGAAAGGGTAAGCTCTCTACTCTATTTGCTTGCAGGCGAGTTTATCAGTCTCCAGACCCTTAGTTTCAAACTGGAGATAACAAATGTGTCATCCTTTCTGACCCGCCCTTCATCATTCTTTTTTTAAGCAAAGCGTTCCTTTATACATTGATTTCTGGCCCCGGTGCCCACAAAAGGGGAGGGGCGGCTGAGCTGCCTTTTAAATCAATCTCAGGCCATTCAGTGCCGCTATTGGTACGAGTTGTAAGGAATCTTGGTCCCTTTTGCTACTCCTGCCTAAAAGTCATGCTGATTTAGGCCTTTTGCTCGGAATCGTAAGACTAGGCCACCAAGTCTTGCTCCCGAAGCAGTTTCCTTCACTCAGAGGTAATGCCAGTGAGACTGTCCTGGAAAGAAATTGGAGGGGTTGAGCAACCTTTCCCTAGCATTTTCAGTAGGGGAACTTCCCCCGTGTAGCAGGAGAAGTCTAGAGGTAGGAAGAACGTGGAGATAGATCTCTTAAAGAAAAAGCCAAATAGGATCTGATTAGGAATGGGTGCAGGAGGAAAATGGCAGAAAATCATCTACGAGAGAGTTCTTAAGTTATGTTCCCACCGCGTGCTTCGAGGCTTGATTCAAATTCAAGGGCACATCTTGACGGGAAAGAAGGAAAGAGCCTCCTCAGAGGAAAGATTGGTTTGAGGACTGTTGGTCAAAGAAAAGGGGAGGTCCTGATTTCAGGGCGGAGCCGTATGACGCGAGAGTGTAGACTCTTGAACTCAGGGAGCGATGACCCTAAAAAAAGGTTCAAGAAGCTAGTAATCCTCCTTTACAGCAGTCTCACTGCCATATCTCTGAAACCATCATTCCTATTTGCCTTTATCATGACACCATCCAATAAGTTGCGCAAGATTTCTATGTTTCAATTGGCTAATAATTTTTACCTCAGACATATACTCGTTTTCCATCTTATGAACTACTTGAAATTTTCTTTATAGCAACAGTTCTGCCTATGTGACTTAAATATCCTTTGTAAACAGCACCAAATCCTCCCTGACCTAACTTCTTCTTATTTGAGAAGTTACTTGTAGCTTTAACAAGATCCTTGTAAGAAAAACTTCTCAGTTCGGTTTCATTTTCAAGTTCAATGTTAATTGATTTCAAACTCATTTTCTCTTTTGAACTCTTTATCTTCCACTTCCTTACGCTGAAAATAACAAATGTAGCGGTAGCAGTTAACAGAATAGTTCTTGAAACTGCTAAACCTTACTACAAGCCGTAATTTTGAAGGATTTATTTCCTTTTCTTCATGTATCTCCAAATTCGAATCGAACTTCCATGATTGAACTACATGTCATTCTATGCGATTGCTAGTACTAGCAGAAAACCCAATAATGACCCATTCAGGAAGAATCATCATTAGATCAATAATAAGAAAAAGGCTTGTGTTTTCTGAAGGAATTGAAGTTTTCGATATTTCCAAGAAATGCTTAAATTCTTGGATTTTGAGTTATAAGCAACAGACACATTAGCAGGATAAACATTGTGAAAACTAGCATTCTAATGAGTAAACACGGAAGAATGAATTGAATTATTATTAATACCCACATGAAGATAATTTGGGTCCCATTCGCGATTAAAGTAGCAATCAAATTCAATATGAACCATTTGATTTTCAGCTAAATCGCTGTTTGCGAAGTTATATAGGCCAAAGAAACCACCAATAGAATTTAGTGGGATGTGAGATCCAACAGGAGCAAGAAAGAAAGCAAGACTAGAACCATACTGGTTACAGCCTTGAATATCGATGTAAAAAGAGAAATCGGTAGTGAAATCAATGAGTTGGTTCATTTTTCAATCCCAAAGAGGTACTTTCTCTGCAAAAATGGCTCTGCCAATTGGCACATATAATTTACATCGTTGAATTCGATGGCTCCGGAAATCGGGGTCATGCCGCCCTCGTAGATTATTCTGGTGTCATTTGTGTCGAAGCGTGTTATTTCAAAGGATACTGCCTTAGTAAAGGGAAGGAGGAGGAGAAGGAGGAGGATGAAAGGGAAGGATATGATATTGTAGGAAAAGGTGAGCAAGGTGATTATTGAGAAGAGGGATAATGGAATTAGTAATGAAATCTAACATATAGAATCAAATGTAAAATTAATAATAATAATAATAATAATAATAATAATATAATTCTAAATGTAAATTATGTTTTATATTCTACAATAAAATTCAAAGATTTAAAAATAAAAACAAATAAAAAAAAATAGACACGTCCGCTATGATATGTCCGATTAAGATGCAATTTACAAGAAAAGGAATCTATTCATATGAAGCTGATCGGATAAGAGAGGACATCTAAGGCAAAGCCAAAATTGTCGGATCGATCGAATGTAGAATAAAAATCCATGATAGTTGTATGTAGCCGTAACTAATAGACATTTCTATTTGTCATTGGACCTTAGGACAACATAATATATTCATGCAATTCAGAAATTAGAGCATAATACAAAGTCTCCATTAGAAACAAGGGAAGCATTTTAAGGTTTAACTATCAATTCCTTAGCTGCATAATTTTTTTGGGTAGAGCTTTTTTTTTTTTTTTCTTGATAAAACTAAGAGGTATAATCTCCAACTTTGGGGTAGGCGTAAATATTTTTGGCATTTTTTTGTAAGTGAATTTCCTAATTATCCAACTTGTATTCTCACTTTTACCATCTCAACTAATATTTTATTAGTTTTATTTATACAATAAGTAAGATCGAGAAACAAAACACGTACGGTAATAATATAATATCTTAGTAGAAATTCACGACTAAATTTTTTTATGTTAAATGTTTCGATGATGTCATCATTTTTTTTATCTTAATTTATTATACATTTTGTATATTTTTCATTAATTAACTAAGCATCACTACCAAAAATTACTGCATTTCTGGAATTAACTTGGACTCGCTGGAGAAGTTTTTCGTAGCTAAAACAAGATCATTATAAGAAAATCTCAGTGGACCTCTTCCCTTTTCAATATCTTTATCAATTGAAGTTGAGTTTATTTTCTTTTTCTTCCCTTTCATTAACTTTATTCTGCACCAAACACCTGTTACTATAGCCATCACACCTAGTAAAAGAATAGCAATTGGTCCTGCTATAAATAGTACAAGTCCTAACCTTTTAGCATTTTTTGGATTTTTTTCATCTGCCTCCAAACTTGAACTGAAATCCCAAGAATAAACTGCATGTCGTTCAAAGAAATCTCTTGTCGCAGCTGAACACCCAATTTTGACCCATTGAGGAAGAAACTCTCTGAGATCAACAATGTAAGAGAGACTGTTACTTTCATGAGAATTTGCAGTAAGTCTATATTTCCCAGAAACAGTAAGATTTTTTGTGCTTCCATTATAAGAAATCCATACATCAGCAGTATCTGAACTGTGTAAAGTCGCATTCCAAGGAGCATATGTAACTGTAGAGAGGGAATTTATATTAATTCCGATATGCTCAACGGGAGAATCCCATTCGAGGTCCGGTTGCGAGTAAAATTCAATATGAAGAATTTGGTTTGGAGTTGAGGATTTGTGCGTTGTGATATTATAAAGTCCAATAAAACCTCCGGTGGAGTTCCGGAGCGATAAAGAAAGTAAAACCAGCACCAAAAATAGGACGACGTTGAATGTCTACTGTAAAAGAGAAATAGGTAGTGAAATCGGAGAGCTTTTTTGTTTGGGAATCCCATAAGAGTATTTTGTCTGAATAAGTTGCTCGACCAAATTGGCATCGGTACGAGTCATCGTTAAGCTCGATGACCCCTACAAAAGAAGTCGCGCTTCCTTCGTAGGTGTCGCTTGGTTCAAATCGCGTTTTATGAAATGATATTGAACTAGTAGAGGGTGGAAGGAGATGAAGGTGGAGGAGAAGAAAAGAGAGGTAGAAAGTAGCTTCCATATCGAGAGAAGGGAAATTGATTTGGAAAGGAGCATATAATTGCCTGAAATTTTATAGTTTCGTATCCTAGAAATAATTTTTTTATTTACAACTATATATCGGGATAATGTGTAATCACGTGTAACAAGGCAGTTGATGGCCCAGTTAAATTCACCTACATCGGTCTATACATGGAATAAATCAATTATAATTGAAGTTTAAAAAAAAAAAAAATTTCTACTTTATTCTTTTTTTTTTTTCTGTAAATGGTCTGAAATACCTTTGTCTCCAAAAAATAAAATATTTTTTTATTGATCTGCTCCCTATGTGGGCCCTAAATTGAGCATATCAACTTTTGTTTCTTTCTAATTATAATTAAAGGCAAAATTTGTATTTATATTGATTTACATTTTATTGATAAAAAGCTGAATTTGATTCCTAGATTTTACTAACAAATAACACATTTTTCTTTCAAAAAAAAAAAAAAAAACACAAAAAAATAACACATTTATGTTTAGGTCTTCAAAGAAGAAGAACTCACAACATGCAAGGAAAATTACTCAACGGCCCACTTGAAGACTGGAATCAGTTATGGAGCGTTGACTAACGCTAGCAGAAGGTGGTGCAGTTGCATGAAATATAGGCACAGGCATTTTAGAAGGAAGATATGGAATTTCATTCTCAAATTTCAAAACTTGAATTGCTTGTCTTATTGAAGGCCTATGAGCACGATCAGGATGAGCGCACCATAATCCAACGATCATCAGACACTCAATTTGCCTCTCATCAAAATCCATATAAAGTTCCTTGTCAAAACCCAAATGAAGCTTACCATGCCCATAAAGTTCCCAAATCCACTCTACTAAATTCATGTCATTTTCTTGCTTAATTATATGATCAACTGCTCTTTTCCCACTGGCAATTTCTAAAGCCACGATCCCAAAGCTGTATACATCTGATTCTTTACTAGCTCTTCTTGTGAGCATGTATTCCGGAGCTAAGTAACCCAGAGTTCCGGCCAACCCAGTTGTCTGTGGACCGAGTTCATGGTCCATAAGACGCGCTAAACCAAAGTCACCAAGCTTCACATTAAAATTAGAGTCGAGCATTACATTGCTCGACTTAACATCTCTATGCACTACGCATTGCTCCCATTCTTCATGAAGATAAAGCAAAGCCGAGGCTAGACCAAGTGATATTTTGTAACGTACAGACCATGGAAGAGGATTTTTCTTACCAAATAAGTGAGCATCAAGACTACCATTAGGCATGAGCTCATAAACAAGTAGAAATTCACCTCTATCATGACACCAACCCAAAAGTTGCACGAGATTTCTATGCCTCAATTGGCCAATTGTTTTCACTTCAGTTATGTACTCCTTTTTACCTTGTCTTGACCCACTTGAAATTTTCTTTACAGCAATTGCTATATCTATATCTATTAAGTACCCTTTATAAACAGCACCAAACCCTCCTATACCTAACAATCTTTCATTTGAGAAATTATTAGTAGCTGAAACAAGATCTTGGTAAGAAAATCTTCTCGGTCCTGCTCCTCTTTCGAGTTCTTCATTATTTATTGATGTTGTTAAGTTCATTTTCACCGCTCTTATTCTTTTCCTCCTCCAGGAAATCAAAATTCCTACTACTGCCACAGTTCCGAGAAGACATAAAGAAACTGCAACTCCAACTATTGTTCTTGTCTTTTTTGAAAATTTTTCAGTTTTTTCATTTATTTCCAAGGTGGAGTTGAATTCCCATGAAAGAATTTGAGCACTTTCCTGGATTGCGCCTGTAGCAGCTGAAAAACCAATAGTAACAAACTCAGGCAAAACCTTGGTGAGATCAATTACACAATGTAAACTAGAATTTTCTTGAGGATTTACGGTGTTTTATTAAGGAAAATATTAATCAGTTAATTGTAATTATCTTTACCATCTGTCATTGTATATCCTTTCTATAAATACGAGATTGACATAGCTTAATTATAGGATGAGATTGATACTTGTACTTGTATAAATTATGCACTTTTCTAATAAACAACACAACACTGTAAACCATTATCTTTTTCTTTATTTTAGATGGTATCAGAGCAACTTTCCTGGTGCTCTTGAAGCTTCCGTTTTCTTTCCTTTTCCATAGTCAACAATGGGCGACGAATCACCAAAAGCCCGTAACATGGAATCATCAAAAGCTGGTAATATGGATCCTTCGCATCCATATTACGTTCATCATTCAGATCAACCTGGTCACATGCTCGTACCAGTTAAATTAAATGGAGAAAATTATCGATCATGGAGTAAGGCTATGATTCACGCTCTTACTGCGAAGAACAAGTTAGGATTCATCGATGGGTCGCTAGAAGCCCCGTCCCAAGAAGAAAAACCTACGGAACTCGCATTGTGGAATCAATGCAACAGCCTAATACTTTCTTGGCTTACTCATTCTGTTGAAGCAGACCTGGCAGAAGGTGTCATTCATGCCAAAACAGCATACCAAGTTTGGACAGACTTCAAAGATCAATTTTCCCAAAAGAATGCACCGGCAATATTCCAAATTCAGAAATCTATTGCAACAATCTCACAAGGCTCTATGTCTGTGGCCTCATATTATACCAAACTCAAAGCTTTATGGGATGAACTCGAAAATTATCGAGATCCCTACACTTGTAATCATGCCAAGGCACATCAGGAACAACTTCAGGAGGACAGGTTGATGCAGTTTCTTATGGGTATGAATGAATCATATAAAGGGGTAAGGTCAAATATCCTCATGATGACACCATTACCCAACGTACGACAGGCATATTCCCTGGTAATTCAAGAGGAGACACAGAGACAATTGTCATCAGAACCCGCTGAGAGCTTCACCATTGCCGCGAATATCCAGAGCAAGGCATCCGGGATCAAAAATAACAAAACGTGTGATCATTGCCATCGTTCTGGTCACACAATTGAAGAATGCAGAACTTTGAAATATTACTGCAAATTCTGTGACAAAGGCGGACACACGGAGGATCGCTGTAGGCTGAAAAACAACAAAGGCGGACCACCACAACAGAATCGAGGTTCACGAAGCAAGCCACAATCTGCGGCAAATATGGCAAAAAATTCGAGCATGAATGATGGCAATTCCCTCATGGGTTTTTCGCCTGAATATCTTCAACAATTAGCCAAAGCATTATCTACCATGAATCAGAATTCCTCTTCTGGTAATAGTGATACTTTTGCAAACGCAGCAGGTTTGTTTTCAACATTCATATCTCATGTCAATTCTATTTTTACCAATTCTTGGATTTTAGATAGTGGTGCCACCGATCACATGACGTCGCACCCTTCCCTCTTGTCAAAACGTCAACCATCTTTCTCTCACACAGTAAATTTACCAAACGGCACATCTGCGCCGATTACACACACTGGCAACATGGTTTTCAATCAGGATATAACACTCAAAAATGTCCTATGCGTACCCACTTTTCGTTTAAACTTAATATCAGCCAGCAAAATTACAAAAGATCTTAATTGTTCTGTCACTTTTTTTCCTGACTCATGTATTTTGCAGGACTTAACGACGGGGAAGATGATTGGCTGGGGTAAACAACATGGGGGACTCTATTACATGATGCAGGATTCCATTTCTCCAGCTTCCTTCCAAGTCTCAAATAGTCCCGATTTATGGCATTCACGCCTCGGACATGTTTCTTTTTCTCACTTCAAATTACTTTCCTCTTCATTACCAATTAATAAAGAAACAGTCTCATTTCACAATAATTGTAGTATTTGTCCTCTTGCAAAACAAACGAGATTGCCTTTTCCAATTAGTTCTATCACAACTAAAATTCCATTCGAATTATTACACTGCGATGTATGGGGACCTCATAAAATTCCTTCGCATTCTGGGGCACGTTTTTTTCTCACCATAGTTGACGATTTTACTCGTTGTACTTGGGTTTTTCTTATGAAACAAAAATCAGAAACATCCGACTTACTCATCAAATTTATTCAGTTTACAAAAACACAGTTTAACACTTCCGTTAAAATCATTCGCACAGATAATGGGAGTGAATTTCAGCCTTTACAAAATTTCCTTCTCAATCAAGGCATCGAGTTCCAAAATACATGCGTTTATACTCCACAACAAAACGGAGTAGTCGAACGCAAGCATCGTCACATACTAAATGTGGCACGTTCTTTATTTTTTCAATCACATGTACCTCTTAAATTCTGGGGGGAATGTATTCTTACAGCCGTATATTTAATTAACCGGCTTCCAACTCCTCTTTTATCTAATCAATCACCATATGAAAAGCTCTACAAAAGGCCACCCTCACTTGATCACTTGCGAATTTTTGGTTGCCAGTGCTACGCAACAAACGTTCACCCAAAAGGAAAATTCGATCCCCGTGCCATTCGGTGCGTTTTTATGGGATATCCTCATGGCAAAAAAGGCTATAAATTATATGACCTCTCTACACAAAAATTCCTTATTAGCAGAGATGTCTACTTCCAAGAGGATACTTTTCCTTTTGCGTCTCCAAATAATATGCCGTCATCACAATCTTCTCCTAATCCTGTGGCACATAATTTTCCTTTATTGCCAATTTTCCCAGAAGCAGAATCCAAGATATCCCAACCACATATTACGTCAGATTCATCCCCACCCCCGCATAATTCAGCGCCATCTACATCTCCACAAGATTCTCCTTTATCTCAAGCGCCATCTCCATCTCCACAAGATTCTCCTTTATCTCCAGCGCCATCTACATCTCCACAATCTCCTCAAAACAACCGCCCTTTGCCCATTAATTCCACTTCGTCATCACCGCAATCTTTCCCTTTGTCAGAATCTTCCAGCTCTTCACCACCTCAACTGAATGACAATTTCCAAAATCTTCGTCGCTCAACTCGCGACCGCCAACCTCCAGCCTGGCATCAAGAGTACTTCATGTCTGCTGCAGTCAATCATTCATCCCCTCGCACAAGTCCTCGTCGAAATACAAGGTATCCTCTGTCTCATTATCTATCTCTTTCACAATTTTCATTATCTCATCGTGCTTTTTTAGCCAGTATAACATCCCAGGTTGAACCTACCACCTATTCCCAAGCTGTCCAAATCCCTCATTGGCAAGCAGCTATGGATGCTGAATTACAAGCATTACAGCGCAATAACACTTGGTCTCTTGTTCCTCTTCCCCCCGGTCACAAGCCTATTGGCTGCAGGTGGGTTTACAAAATAAAATATCATTCTGATGGTACAATTGAGCGATATAAAGCTCGCCTCGTTGCAAAAGGATATACACAGGTAGAAGGTCTCGACTACAAGGAAACCTTTTCTCCTACAGCAAAAATGACAACTCTTCGTTGTTTACTTACTATTGCTGCTGCCAGAAATTGGTTTACTCATCAATTGGATGTACAAAATGCTTTTTTACATGGAAATTTGCAGGAAATTGTCTACATGGAACTGCCTCCCGGATTATGCCGACAGGGGGAGAACATGGTTTGTCGGCTCAACAAGTCCCTCTATGGGCTAAAACAAGCATCCCGTAATTGGTTTTCTACCTTTTCTGAGGCATTAGCATCCGCCGGTTTTGCACAGTCAAAAGCAGACTACTCCTTATTTACCAAACAGCAAGATACATCCTTCACTGCAGTACTTATTTATGTAGACGACATCCTTGTGACAGGGAATAGTATGCAAGAAATCATGGCCCTTAAACAATTCTTATTCAAGAAATTTTTAATCAAGGATCTGGGAAAGCTTGGTTATTTTTTGGGTATAGAATTTTCTCATTCTAAAAAGGGTATTTTTATGTCCCAACGCAAATATGCGCTAGATATTTTGGAAGATTCTGGCCATACAGGTTCACGGCCGGAGAGCTTCCCAATGGAACAAAATGTTAAATTAACACTCACAGATGGAGAAAAATTACATGATCCAACAAGATACAGACGATTGATCGGTCGGTTGATCTATTTAACGGTAACGAGACCGGATATTGTTTATTCTGTCCGCACATTATCTCAATACATGCATGAACCAAGAAAACCACATTGGGAAGCAGCCATTCGGGTTTTAAAGTATATTAAAAGTACTCCAGGACAAGGTTTGCTGTTGCCGCGCGAAAATAATTTGAAATTGTCAGCCTTTTGTGACTCAGATTGGGCTGGTTGTCGTACAACACGACGTTCCATTTCAGGTTATTGCATATTTCTGGGAAGTTCATTGATCTCATGGAAGTCAAAGAAACAAACTAATGTTTCTAGGTCTTCGGCAGAAGCAGAATACAGATCTATGGCAAATACATGCCTTGAGTTGACTTGGATCCATTATTTGCTTCGTGATCTAAAAGTAAGTCAGACGGGGCCGGCATCTTTGTTTTGTGATAATCAAGCAGCATTACATATAGCGGCGAATCCTGTTTTTCATGAACGAACAAAACACATCGAGATAGATTGTCACATTGTTAGAGAGAAGTTGCAGTCAGGATTGGTCAAACCACAATATGTTCCTACACGATTACAGTTAGCAGATATCTTCACAAAGGCTTTGGGACGTGAACAATTTCAGTTCTTGAGAAGCAAGTTGGGAATACAAAACATACACTCTCCAACTTGAGGGGGAGTATTAAGGAAAATATTAATCAGTTAATTGTAATTATCTTTACCATCTGTCATTGTATATCCTTTCTATAAATACGAGATTGACATAGCTTAATTATAGGATGAGATTGATACTTGTACTTGTATAAATTATGCACTTTTCTAATAAACAACACAACACTGTAAACCATTATCTTTTTCTTTATTTTAGATGTTTTCGTAAGACCATGAAACACTCAAATTTTTACTACTACCACTGTAAGAAATCCACACATCAGCAGCATCTCCGCTATGAAAACTCGCATTCCAACCAGTATAAACAACAGAACTAAGAGATTTGCTATTTATACCCGCATGTCCCATTACAGGCTGCGGATCCCATTCTGCATTTCGAAATGAATCAAATTCCACCATAACAATTTGATTCTTAGAAGTATCATCAATTGTTGAAGTATTAAAAAGGCCTAAAAACCCACCAGCGGAATTTGGTGGGATTTCAAATCCAGCAGCAGAAAGAAAAAAGGCGAGGCCATCGCCATATGTGGACTGAGACTGACCTTGAGTGCCAATGATGAAAGTGAAATGAGTTGTGAAATCCGAAACCTGCCCAGAATTTGAGTCCCAAAGCGGGACTCTCTTAGCCAAGGTGGCCCAACCGACACGACATATATAAATGTGACTGTTAATTAACTCGATTACGCCTGATGAAGATGCTGCATCGCCATGATAGAGTATATCGGCTACATCAGGATCAAAGCTAGATTTTTTGAGGTAAACAGAATTTGAAAGAGGAATAACAATAACAAGTAATAAAAGTAACAAACGTGCAAAGTACATGATCAAAAACTCGTACAACAGGATTGCTATGGCAGCAATTTAAACGGCATGCTAACTTCGCATATATATATATATATATATATATATATATATATATATATATATATAATATGGGGAAAACTTATGATTTTGTCCCTGTATTTTGCTATAATATATGATATTGCCCTTGCATTTTTTTAAAATATATTGTTCTCTTCCTATCTTTTGTCTCTGTTATACCTTTACATCCTTCTACTAACTTCTTTTTTTTATACTTTTTTTTGTCAATAAATTATTATTTTATCTTTTTTTTTACAAAATTAACTAATTTGTTTGTGTATTTAACAGAAAACATATAAATATTGACAAAAGGATAAGGCAAAATATATAAATAAAACGTATTTCAAAAAAATACAGGGTAATATTTTATATTATGATAAAATATACGAATAAAATCAAAATTCTTTATATAATATTATGTGTACCCGGTCAAATCGGGAATCTAGTAGAATTGTTAGTATTTAAATATTTCATGTTGCTATAAAAATTTCGAAATCTCCTTTAAACATTATTATCATTATGGATATATAAATATTAAGTCGTCTTGTATTTTCCTTGATGCAAAAGTTTCAACTGCTTTAATTAGAAAATAATTTTGGACAAGTTTCACTTGTATGGTTTTAGACTGATATGTAATTTTTTCTAATCATAAATTATAATAAGGATATAATATAAGAATGGCAATCCAAAATCTAATAAGCAATTTGGTGGAAAGCACTTGGATGACAAAATTCGGGATGTCGAGCCAAATCATAACTTGACAAAGTATTTTTAGAGTAAAGAAGAAAAAATAAAAAAAAGAGGAGAAGAAGACTTAAATCTGAATTTGAATTTTTATATAATTTTCTTTATACGTTTCAAATTAAAATGAGCTATCTAGAAGGGATTAATTTTACCTTTTAAAATCTATTATATTGAGTTGTCTTTACACTCAATTACAAGGAAAGATACCCTCGAATAATTTACGTTAAGATTCAACTCAATAGTACTGTGACATTGCAAGTTCAAAAATTCAGCCCATCTGCTCTTTCGGGCCCAAAATTTAACACAACCTTAGGTCACAAGTTATTTCTGGAATGCAATCTATCATATGCTCTGATAAGAAAGAAACAGAACAATTCTGCAATACAAGAAGAAAGATTCACAACAGAAAAGACCATACTAATGAATTAAAAGGTTCATGACCCAACAATCTGATTATTTACCTAATCAACGACCAACTCCAATGCTAGAATTAGTGATGGAAGGCTCAGTAGAACTAACAGATGGCGTAGGGACACAAAACATAGGAACAGGCATTTTAGCAGACATCATCTCAGTCTGAATCAACAAAAGCTCCTCCTTCATATCACTAACACCCTGAGGAACACTTCTTTGCCTGACTTCATTCTCACTATTAGCTTTGGTTTGGCTTGAATCAACGTCAACTTGCTTACACCAACCTAGAAATGATCCACAGACATTATCGACACAATAATAGTAGAGACGATTTTTGTTTAGAGATCCTTATCCTGGCTCTTTTCCCATACTTACAATACAAAATTGACAAACCTCCCCTCAAATGAGTTGTTGCCGTCGCATGATGAAGACATGATAAAGGGTTTTGTGAGGGAGAAAAAACCCTAGCCTTTGATTTTGTAGAGAAAGTTCAGAAGTGGAAGGAAATTAGATATAATCTATTTCAAAATATCTCTTTTTGATTGATCTCATTAAGGGTACAATATCGCATTTAAGAATATATCTCTCTCCTCTCTCTTTGTTTTTACATCGATTTAACTGCAAAAGCAATTAAATTTGGACGAAAGGACTGTTTAACGTGACAGAATCAAACCTCAGGGACTAAATAATTAATAGTCAAAAACATGATGACGAATTAATTAATTATGCAAAACCTTATGGACGAAAAAAATATTTTCCCTATAATTTCTTTTATTGTTCCTATAAAAAATAAAGGCCGATACTTTTGATGTAATTAACTTGTGGCAAAATCGAGAAAAAAATCAAATATAACCGAAATTTGTTTCACATGTGGATTTAATTTTGATCAAGTGATTTTCTATGTAATTAGTTTATTTCAAATCAAGGAAATAATTACATATAACAAAAAATTAGTTTATATATGTGAATTGAAACCTTATTAATTAAATAACATTTTGATACTTTTGGTGTAATTAATATTACAAAATTGAGGAATAAATAACCAAATTCATTTCAGATATGAAGATTAAATCTTTGTGAAGTAAAAATAGTAAAATACTGTGAACTTTGCACATGATGAAATTTCGCTCTATTTCAACCATATGATGTATCAATCATTTTAGAATATAAAATTACCATGAATTTCACATGTTACTGCTCTTAAAAATTCTACATCGACTAAATAACAAATTTACAAAGAGTATATAATTGAAATTCAAAAGTTTATTTTGGATATCAGTATTGCTACTAAAAACCCGAAGCCGATCCCATAATTGAAATTCAAACCCCAAATATTTAAAAATTTATTACTTTTTATACAATTTTTAATAAATTTGATTACTTGTAGTAGATTATCTATATAAATTATAATTTAATGTAGTATAGTGCAAAATAAGTTAACTCTAGTTTTCATATATTAATTTGAATTCATCGAATTTTTGAAATTTTAGATTTTGAAATTCAAAATTTAATTTTTAATATTTAATTTCAGTTCAAATAATGGAGAAAAATCATAATGGTAATAATGATTTGGAATATTCATATAATAAAAAGAACAACTTTAGAATTAAAATTTTAATTTACCATTGTTCAGATATTTATTTATGTATTAATTCATTTTCATATTTTTTATGTATTATATAAATCATTTGGATAATTATTTAATTTTTTCGGTCAATATAATTTAACTTTTAAAAAAATGAATAAGTGTTAAATGGATATTAACGGATAATGGGTATCCATGGAAATATCTAAATCCTTTGACTTTAGAGATTGATAAAATATTTCGTACCCGATAAGATATTACATAACATATGAGGATTGAGAATAGAATTGGATTTGGGTATGGATATTGCATTACATGATCCCAACCATACCCATTACCATCCTAATCACAACTTGGCTTGTTTGAAAAAAAGAAAATATTAATAATGAAATGCAATTATTATATCTACAAGTTTTGAGTTGAGTCCTAACTTCAGGGAAAAAATAAAAAATAAAAGACAAATATTAGTCCACTAAAAATTATTTTAATAAAATTATATAAGAAATAAAGCAATTGCTAATTAGGAATTGGTGCTAATCATGTTCTTTCCTGTGTTACTTCTTCTCCATTGATATAGCGTGTTGACATCCCAAGTCCAACAAGCTATTGATGTGACATTAAAATAATCATTTATTTATTTATTTAAACAAAGAAGACCAGCAACTTTGAAACTTTGGAGGTGAGATTTTAGAGTGTTGGCAAAATTACAACTTATTATCACATAAAAGAAATTTAGTCTCTGCTTTTATTATTATCTCTTTTTATGAGCGCTTATTAGTTGGTGATAAAAATACCGTTCTCTGTTCTTTTTATATAGGAAAAATTTTCATTTTGAATGTTCTTTTATATAAAAAATTTTGCCTAATTTGGTAACTTTGAGAACATTTCAATATGAAATGTCTATCTTACCTTTATTTTAATCCTTTGTAAAGCTTTTAGTTTGAAGATTCTTAAAATAGTGGCAGACAAAAGTATAGATAAACACTTGATGTGAATAAATTTTGGTGAATGGATTTTTTATATCAATTTCCATTGTAAAAAAAAATAATGTGCGCATATGGGCTATATGAGCACTGATTAAAATGAAGTTTGAATAGAAAAAGACCATAGAATTTTCAAGCTGGCCACATTAAAAGGAATTTTTACGGACTTTGCTGAAAATTTAAAAAATCGTACAATATTTAAAGTATGCTTTCAATAATCAAAGATAGTTGGAAAGTTAAAATAAACACAAATTTTCATATTCTCACATAACTTTTCCAAATAAAAGACAAAAAATGAATTGCTCCCTACATGTTAGAGCATAAACTTCATTTTTGCAACTGTTTGTATTCTATTCATTTCAACAAAGCATTTAAAATCTCATTGAAGATTGAAACATAATTTCAAAACATGCATTGATATTAGAGGAGAAATAAATTATATATTAGGGGTAAATTAAGAAAAAAATAACAAAAAAAAGTTAGTTAAACTACTTTTTAAAACTTGATGAAAAATTGGTTGTGCCTGTATAAAAAGAACGGAGGACTTACAAAAAAAAAATCGCAAGCTACTAAATCCCTCCCACATGGAATTTATTAGGGGAAAATCATTTTGTTCTATTGTTATTGTTATATTTTTCAACTTGGGCTTTTACTATAATACAAAATTCAAAAATTAATGTATAAATACTCTCTTTGCATGCCATTTAGACAGGCTAACTTGCTAGGCAGGTCATGAGATTTTCTTTTTTTTTTCTTTTTCTAATTTTTCTTAACTTTTAGAAAATCATTTTCCACCCTAAAACCCAGTAAACTTTTCTAAGATCATTTTTTTTTTTTGGCAAAACACTAAATTAATATGAGATATTTCTATTTCTAAGATTTTTTTTTTTTTTGCATAACACGACATTAATATGAGATTTTCTATTGATTGCATGTGAATGTGGATAATTAAAATAGAATTTTAATATAAATTGTAAGGTACCTGAAATTATTTTAAACACAAGAAATAACATTTTAAGATAATTAGTTTTATGAAAATCTATAAACAATCTTAATATATTAAAAAAAATTATAGATATGGGTTATATAATTTATAATTAACTCTGATATGAAAATAAATTTTGAAGTTATATTTTTAAAGCAATTAGTTATGGTTTTTATGAATTTTACAATAAAATTTTAAAAAGCACAAGTGTTAAATTTTTAATTAAAAAATAATGTGAGTGTTATAAATTCGATCATCAACCATTATATTTTAATTTTGTATTAGAATAATGCAATTATTATTATGCATTCAATTAATCTTATTATTGTTTTGAAATCTAATAGATGATAAATTTGTTTTTATATAAAGTCAAGCTTATAATAGATAAATTCAAAAAATTAAGTTTTGAATCATTTTTTGCAGATCACAAATAAAATTCAAATTAAACAATTAGAATTGTATAAATTATAAAATAATTTTATAAAATAATTGTATAAATTAAACAATTAGAATTGTATAAATTATAAAATAATTTTAGTAAAAAAAAGTTGAGTTATGAGTACATTATAACTAATAATTAATGTAAGAGTGTATAAGAATTGAACCATGAATTATATTATGATTAGCATTAACATAACAAATTTAAAATATTATTTACATAATGATTTCATAAGAAAAATATATTTTTTTTATTTCATTTTAGAAGAAAATATTTTTTATTTTATTTTAGAAGGTAAATATTAGTTCACTAACTTTTTTAAATTTAATAAATCTTTATTTTCATTATTTATGAAAAAATATTTCATATTTTTGTTGTTGTAATTCTCTGCCATTTTTAGATTGACAAAACAAGGTTTTTATTATAATAATAAATATAATTAAATAATACATGAGTAAGAAATTACTAGTTTTATAAGTAGCGAGTTAATAGATATTTTTAGATCTAATGACCTATATTTAAGTAGTTTAAATCTAATAAAAGATAACTATTTGTGTATGTATATAAAATTTTTCATCTCTAAATAGTAGTCTTACCCTTCATCTTCTATCTTGAATAATTTTTCTGGTTAAATTGTAACATTGATTAGTTAAAAATCCATCAATTTTCATCAAGATGATCAAATATCAAATTTAAATTGAAATCAGAGTAAATGTAACTTAATTGATTTTCCAATCCAAATATTTATCATATGACCTGAAATGAAGTTTAAAATACTTAATAAGCTTCCTAACCTATAAGTCTTTTGAACTCAAGTATTTAATTGGATTATTACTATTATTATTTTGTTTTGAGCTATGAGTGGCATGCATGTATTTTGCTAAGAGAGGCCATTAGTCAACTTTCTAATTATTTTGACCTTAAGAATCAACTAATTGAAAAATTGTTCTCTATTATATATTTAGCTTAACTATAAATACCGTTCTTAATTTCTCCAATATGCTTCAGGCCTAGAAATCACTTCTTCAAGCAGCTTAGACAATGGCGATCCAAAAGCTTCTTTCACTTCTCCTTCCTCAACTAATTCTCTTCTTTCTTCTCTTAAGCTCAACTAATTCTCAATTGTTAAACTTAAACACTGGGTTAGGCTTCCACCTAACTAATTCCAAAGGATTACAATTAGGGTTCTATAAGCAGACATGCCCTAATGCAGAGCTTATTGTCCACAATGTCGTTCAAAAGTTTATTTCCAGTGATCCAACTCTTGCTGCTCCTTTACTAAGGATGCATTTTCATGATTGTTTCGTTAGGGTAAGTCCTTAATATGCAGCAACGTACGTCCTTAATCGAAATTATAAATTTAGTTTGTTACTGAGTTCGTCACAATAAGCTTGTCTCAATAAGTTTCTTGTGACAAAAGCCTGTTTTGTTGTAATATAACAATTTATTACGGCAAGTTAATTTGTCATTTAAACTAATTTATTATGACAAAAAGTTTGATACCACAAAATATTATTTTGTCACAACTAGTATCAATAAATTCTATTTTGCAGGGATGTGATGGCTCTGTGCTATTAAATTCTACGAGTACAAACCAAGCTGAGAAAGATGCGATCCCAAACCAAACTTTAAGAGGTTTTAATGTAATTGATGCTATAAAATCTGAAATAGAAAACAACTGTACTGGTATTTGTTGTGCGGTGCCTACTCAGTGGGATCCACACTTTGTTGAAAATAGAAGATGGTAGGTGATCAACCACATGTAGTTTGAAAAAAAAAAAAAAAAAAAGGAAAAGAAGTCTTTGGTAGGTGATCTGTTGGTAGGTGGACGCGTTAATCACGCATCCACCTCTCCTAATCAGGCTTCCACCTCTCCTATAAATAGGAGATGGTGCTAGAACTTCAACACACCAACGAGCAGAGCAAAAACAAAAGAGAGAGTTTTGAGTTTTAGAACGGGTTCTAAAACTTGGGTAGTTAAAATAGTGAAGATAATTTAGGGTGTTTTTGGAAAACACTTTTGAGCACCACTATTTTGGATTACTCTCTTTGTAAGCCTACTATTTTTAATAGTGGAAGAAATATTCGGTTTTTGTCCCGTGGACGTAGCCCTAAAAAGTTAAAGGGTGAACCACGTAAATATCTGTGTGCCATATTTATATTTTTCTGCTGTGTTATTATCGTAATTTTATTGCCGGGCCCTAACAAGTGGTATCAGAGCCGAAGGTTTACCGGATCCGTGGATATATTTTGAAAATAAATATACCACGACGACGAGAAAATTACGCCGAGTCCATTGGTGGAGTCCGTTCGGAAAGACGTTGCAGAATCGACTTAGTGATGAATAGTAAAATAGTAACTCAAAGTTGATGGTGAACAGTACTATTGGCGTTACTGTTGCTCAGTCCGTTTCAAGTAAGCCTAGCACTATTCACGCATAGTACTATTTACGTATACAGTTACTATTCACGAATACATATACTGTTTACGTATACTGTTACTATTCAGGCATACGGTCACTATTCACGTATACTACTATTTACGTATACGGTTTCTGTTGGTGATAATATTCTGCACAAGTCAAAAATGGACGACAGATAACAGGCACAATGGTTAGACTCAACTCATCAAACTATGCAGTATGGAAGATATTAATGGAAGATCTTCTATGCTGCAAAAATCTTTTTGAAACGATTGAGTTGAAAGGGGTCAGACCAGCTTCAATAAATGAGACCGATTGGAAGTCGACTAATAGAAAAGCAGTCGCAACAATTAGGCAGTCTGTTGAAATGAGCGTCATAAATCATATCGCTCATGAGAAAGATGCCTATTCAATCTGGAAGAAGTTGGAGGACATGTACGAGCGGAAGAATGCCCAGAACAAAGCTTTTTTAATTAAAAAGCTTGTAAATCTAAAGTACAGAGAGGGCGAAAGTGCTTCAGATCACTTGGGCAAATTTCAAGAAATAGTGAACTAACTGACGACGTCAAAAATAGTGTTTGACGACCAGTGCAGGCACTATTCTTATTGAGTTCCTTGCCGGACAGTTGGGAGACGCTGACCGTTATGCTCAATAATGTGTCAGAGGGGAATCTAACCTTAACCACAGTTAAGGAAAGCATTCTAAATGAAGAAACCAGACGTAAGTAGAATGGTACGAGTAGCAACTCAGATGCACTCCTTACAGTTACAGAAAGGAGGGGGAGAAGCAAAACCAGATACCCCCAAAATCCAGACAAACGTGACAGTTCACGAAGAAGATCCAAGTCAAGGAAATGTGTCATTTGCTATCATTGTGGTAAGCCCGGTCACATTCAAAGACACTGCAGAAAGTGGAAGAAGGAACGAGCCAAAGAAAATGATGAGGAAAAAGACGATACAGAAGTAGCCTCTGTAGCTATTGATGTTGACGCACTAGGTGATGGTAGTGCGCTGATTTCTCATGCTGGTCTTATTGAATGCTCCACCAGTCAACAATCTCTTTGGATTATTGACTCTGCATGTTCTTATCATATTTCTTCAAAGAAGGAATATTTTTCATCACTTACCCTCAGAGATTACGGCCATGTCAAGACTTTGAATGGCACATATGTGAAAAATTGCGGCATTGGAACAGTATACATCAAAACCAATGCCGATCATGATCTCTGGTTGGAAGATGTGAGATACACTCCTACAGCAAACTTCAATCTGATCTCAGTTCATTGTCTTGATGAATTGGGCTATGCAAATCTGTTTGTCAACAGAACGTGGAAGCTTTCCAAAGGTAACTTGGTGTTCGGTAGAGGAAGAAAGTTCAACACCCTCTACTACACCCAGGCCAAAGTTTGCACGGGAGTGGTGAATGCAGTTGAAGATTCATCTGCTGAGTTGTGGCACCAACGACTTGGTCATTTGAGTGAGAAAGGAATGGAGACTCTCACTAAGAAGAAAATGCTATCTTTGAAAGGTTTGCCTCTGAAAATATGCACTGATTGTTTGTCTGGTAAATAACATAGAGTTTCCTTTCAAAGATCTCCTTCTCCATCTAGAAAAACTGGTATTCTAGAATTGGTACACACTGATGTTTGCTCTATGGGTGACAAATCCTTGAGTGGATGCTCATATTATGTCAGCTTTATTGATGACCATTCTAGAAAGGTGTGGTGTGGCATCCTACCGAGTCGAGTCTTAGCATGGAGTCGAGTTGAACCAAACCCGGTTGGGGTAGAATGGGTTTATTAAGTGGAGTTACTTGATTGAGAGAAAAGATCAAAGCATATGGGTGAGGATTTATTTGCATTAAAAGATCAAGCTTGGGTATTAAGTGATAGCCTTTTTTCTAATTGAGGTACCATTTAGGAAGTTTTCCATAAACTCCTTTGATTTTTGATGGCCTACCCGTGATTATCACTTCACTTTCCCATTTTTCATCTTTATCTTCATCTTCTTCATTTTCTTCCTTTCCTCTTCCACCTTACTTTTAATTTTAATGGTAGTTAAGCCTTAACTTCAATTTTTCTTCTATCCAAGTAAGTAAACCTTCTTGAAGTTCATAATTGAACCATTTGGTGCTATTATTTTAGAATTCATAAGAATTCTTATTTATAGGTGAAGGGAGTTCTAAGAGTGTAGAGAAAAGAAGTTAAAGAAGAACTCAAGCTTTTTGGAGTAAATGTTTGATATCTCTTGTTATTTTCCATTTCTTTGCATGAGAATTGTGTGGTGTGTTGCTAGTGAGACAATATATTGCTTCATGTTGAGTGGGAGGACTGGTAATGGTGAGAAAACAGGGGAAAACAGGGGAGGTATTGAATAAATGAAGTAAATATTGAGTTTATGTTGAAACAGGTTTTGCTGGAAATTTAACCAGTAACTTCATCTTGATTTTGACCCCATTTAATGATGGAATTAGGAAGTGTCATAGAAGAGTTATTTGTTCCTCTATGTGTTAGCTTTACATGGGTTTTTGAATCATCCAAATTGGAGTTGTATAGTGAGAGATATGACCAAAAGAGTACAGACAGTGCAGGCTGGAAGCGCGCGCGCGAATTGCATGACGAGTTCGCGTTGCCTTCTCGCGCTCGCGAATTTGAACTACGCGCTCGCGACTTTCACCTGAAACTCTCTGACTCTCATTTGGCACATCTCGCGCTCGTGACTTTCAAGTGCGCGCTCGCGACTTGTGCTCGCAAACTCTCTGACTTTCATATGGCACATCTCGCGCTCGCGACTTTGAAGTACGCGCTCGCGTACTTGGCCCTTGGCCTGTAAGCGATCGCGACCTTTATCGCGCGCTCGCGAATTTAGCCTGAGAACTCACTGTCTCTCATTTGGCACTTCTCGCGCTCGCGACTTTCAAGTACGCGCTCGCGACTTGTGCCCGATAACTCACTGTCTCTCATTTTGCATTCTACGCGCTCGCGACTTTGAAGTACGCGCTCGCGACTTGTGTTTTCATGCACTTTTGGACTTCTTTTTCAATGCAATTGTATTCCTTTGCTTCACTTATATGCCTCCAATCATTTTAACATCAAAATACAACATGAGAACATGTATCAAAACAACATTCAAGCATGCAAATGATGTGAAATCAAATAAACATTATGAATTATGAAGTTATGAACTATGAATATGATGTTGTGTGATATTATTGACATACCAACATTATGCTCCATTGAGGTTAGGTAGAAACCATGTAGATAAGGCTATGTCGCGACATAGGATAGCAGATCTGCACCTCATACAGTTGGATACTCCGGCTACAGGCCGTTGAGTGGATATGATTATATGGGCCATAGCAGCCAAGCATACAGTATTCATCCAGTTTCATACAGTTTTTCTTATCACTTCGGTTTCACTATAACCTTATGGAGCCATACAGATATCTTGACATAATATTTCATGAATTATACAGTATTATAAACAGTACAAAGATAATCAAAGTATCATGAAAGTATCATGATGTGTGTGCTTATATGTGCCATATGTGTTTACATGGTTCTTTCTATACATGTATGTGTTTAATTGTTTCTTTATTTGTTGAGATATCCACTGAGCTTTCTTTGCTCAGCGAGTTACCTGTTTAACTCGCAGGTTTTGAGGTTGGACCATAGAGAGTCGGCTTACAACTGCTGCAGTTCATCTGTAGAAGACTCAGTCTTCAGGGTAGCTACTCATACGGATGTGTATTTTTGTTTATCCTTTTCATGGCATGTACAGGGCACACAGTTGGGCCCATTTCATTTTGACACTAGTATCATGTTTTGTAAATATAAAGTACATTATTTTTGTATACAACACCAGCATGATATTCTATTCAACATACATTATGATTTCAGCATGTAAGGCCATACAGTCAACCAGTTTGTAACGTCTCGACTCGGTTTATTCGGGTTTACGGGTGGACCGGGAAGGGATGTTACAAATTTTGGTATCAGAGCCCTAGGTTTAGTTTCCCCGGGCTTGCATGCATAAGTCAGTATAGTGTACATGCCATGACTACCCTGATGAACTAAGCAGTTGTTGTTCTTTTAGGAGGATGTCACAGGAAGGTGAGAGTGAGTCACACGCCTCCAGAGCAGTGGAGGGTGAGGCTCCAGTAGCACCAGGTCAAGCCAGAGCAGTGGAGGTTGAGGCTCCAGTAGCACCAGGTCAAGAGGTATTGTTAAAGCAACTTGCAGATACTTTTCGACAGATTGCAGGGATGATACCTCAAGCACCAATAGTAGTAGAAAGAGAAAGAAAGCCCCCACTAGAGAAGCTTCGGAAATATGGGGTGAAAGAATTCAGTGCTAACAAGGATGATAGTCCAGAAAGAGCTGAGTATTGGTTGGATGGGACATTGAGAGTTCTGGAACAATTACAATGTACACCAGAGGATAAGTTGGTTTGTGCCACCTCATTGATCATAGATGAAGCATATACATGGTGGACTACTGTTCAGCAGCGGGTATCAGCAGAGCAGCGTACATGGCAATTCTTCTTGGATGAATTCAAGAAAAAGTTCATCACGGAGGCTTACCTAGATGCGAGAAGGAAGGAATTCTTATACTTCAGGCAGAACAGATTGTCAGTTGCCGAATATGAGCGAGAATTTACCAGGCTCAGCAGGTATGGTAAGGGGATAGTGGCTACAGAGGCCGAAAGGTGTAAAAAGTTTCAGGAAGGCCTGAATGATGAGATTCAAATGGGAGTGGTAGCTTCCAGATTCAGAGAGTTTTCAGCTTTGGTAGAGGCAGCTCAGGAGATAGAGCGAATTCAGGCCAGTCAGCGTACCAGACGCCAGCGGTCTCAGCAGAGGAGAGACCAAACTCAGAGTGTACCCAGTGTATATCAGTCAGAAAGCAAGAGATTCAGAGGTGCTAGTAGTTCAGCTAGTGCTAGACCTCCCTTTAGCCAAGGCACAGCTAGGGGTGCTAACACGCCAGCGGTATCAGTTGTGGCTAGTTCTGCTGGTGGTAGTCGAGGTTCAGGCAGAGGAACTGGTAGAGGCACCGGTAGAGGTGCAGAGTCAGCCGGTTATACTCTTCCACCTTGTGAGCATTGTGGCAGACGGCATGGTGGAGATTGTTGGTTAGTGACAGGTAAATGTTGGATATGCGGAGCATCAGACCATCAGAAGAAGGATTGTCCGAAGAGGGCAAAAGTTCCTACACAATTCATAGCAGGCAGAGGTAGAGGTGAGAGCTCCGGAGGGCAGAGACAGCAGTCAGAGACTGTGGACAGACCTGATACAAGAGGTCCAGCCAGGGTCTATGCTATGCGAGCCAGAGAAGATGAGGAAGCCCCAGATGTAATAGTTGGTGAGTTTTCCTTATGTGATCATACAGTTTATGCTTTAATTGATCCTGGCTCATCTCATTCATACATTAGTGTACCTAAACCTTGGGTTAAAGGGTTAGAAGTTGCATATGTGAGTCAGGGTATGTTGGTTACTAATCCGTTAGGAGATGTAGTACAAACTCATACAGTGGTCGAAGGATGTCCAATTGTTATTCATGGAAAAGAGTTTCCAGGAGATCTTATGGAGTTGCCATTTAGAGAATTTGATGTTATTTTGGGTATGGATTGGCTATCCAGACATCAGGCTATAGTTGATTGTGCAAAGAAAAGGGTGACATTATATACTATAGCAGGGGAAGAGATTACAGTAGTCGGGAAGCAGCGAGATTTTCTGGGTAATGTGATATCAGCCATGGCAGCAAAGAGATTAATTCAGAAGGGTTATGAAGCATACTTGATATGTGCATTACAAGCAGAGAAAGAACAGTCAGAAGTGCAAGACATACCAACAGTGTGTGATTATCCAGATGTATTTCCAGAAGAGTTACCAGGGTTACCACCAAGGAGGGAAGTAGAGTTTACCATAGATGTCTATCCTGGAGCAGCACCAGTATCAATTGCATCTTATAGAATGGCACCAGCAGAGCTAAAAGAGTTAAAGATTCAGCTACAGGAGTTATTGGATAAAGGCTTTATCAGACCCAGTGTATCACCTTGGGGAGCACCAGTGTTATTTGTAAAGAAGAAAGATGGATCATTCAGATTGTGCATTGACTATAGACAACTGAACAAGCCGACAATCAAGAATAAGTATCCATTGCCTCGAATCGACGATTTGTTTGATCAACTAAAGGGTGCAGGCATGTTTTCTAAGATCGATCTCAGGTCGGGATACCATCAGCTGCGGATAAAGGAAGAAGATATCTCTAAGACTGCATTTAGGACCCGATATGGTCATTATGAATTTTTAGTAATGCCATTTGGTCTCACAAATGCACCAGCGGTTTTCATGGATCTCATGAACCGCGTGTTTCATTCATATCTGGATCAGTTTGTGGTGGTGTTTATAGATGACATTTTGGTCTACTCCAGAGATAGGGTTGAACATGATAAACATTTGCGGATTGTACTTCAGACACTGAGGGATAAACAGCTGTATGCCAAGCTCAGTAAGTGTGAGTTTTGGCTGGAAGAAATTTCTTTCTTAGGACATGTGGTGTCATCAGAGGGTATCAGAGTAGATCCTAAGAAGATTGAAGCTATTGTTGATTGGAGACCACCCAGAAATGTCACAGAAGTTCGAAGTTTTCTGGGTTTAGCCGGTTATTACAGAAGGTTTGTAAAGGGATTCTCCATCATTGCATCACCTTTAACAAGATTATTAAAGAAAGCAGTTGTATTTCAATGGGATGATAGATGTCAGCAGAGTTTTGACACTTTGAAGAAAAAGTTGACTGAAGCACCAGTGTTGACCCAGCCAGTGTCAGGTAAAGACTTTGAGATTTACAGTGATGCCTCTCATATTGGGTTAGGATGTGTACTCATGCAAGACAGGAAAGTGGTAGCTTATGTCTCCAGACAATTGAAGCCACATGAATTGAGTTATCCAACCCATGATTTAGAATTGGCAGCCATTGTTCTAGCATTCAAAGTATGGCGGCATTATCTGTACGGTGAAAAGTGTTACATTTACACAGATCATCAGAGTTTAAAGTACTTACCGACACAGAAAGATTTGAATTCAAGACAACGGAAGTGGATGCAGATTCTGGCTAATTATGATTATGTCATTAATTACCATCCGGGCAAAGCTAACGTGGTAGCTGATGCCCTTAGTCGGAAATCATTGTTTGCTTTGAGAGCAATGAGAATTAGCATGGAGTTACAACAGCAGGGAGTTATTCTAGCACAGATGCAAGTATAGCCATCTTGGGTTCAGGAAGTTGCAGAGGCACAGAAGAAAGATGCACAAACAGCACTATAGGTGAAACAAGTACAGGAAGATCATGGTGGAAAATTCAGATTGGATAACATTGGAGTCTTATTCTATGAAGACAGAGTTGTTGTACCACAGATAGGGGAGCTTAGACAAAAGATTCTGCATGAAGCTCATAACAGTCCATATACAATACATCCAGGTAGTACCAAGATGTATCAAGATCTGAAGAAAGGCTATTGGTGGCCGGGCATGAAGAAAGATATCGAAAATGTTGTAACAAGATGTTTAACATGTCAACAAGTAAAAGCAGAACATCAATTGCCATCTGGGTTGCTTCATCCAATAACAGTGCCAACATGGAAGTGGGATCAGATCACGATGGATTTTGTTACTGGATTACCTCAGACGCAGCGAAAGCATGATGCAGTATGGGTGATCATGGACCGATTAACTAAGTCCGCACACTTTCTACCAGTCAGGATGGACTATTCTCTGGACAAGTTAGCAGAAATTTATGTTAGAGAAATAGTTCGACTACATGGAGTTCCATCATCCATTATATCAGATCGTGATCCAAGGTTTACATCGAAGTTTTGGGGTAAACTGCAGGAAGCATTAGGAACGAAATTGCATTTCAGTACTGCATTTCATCCTCAGACGGATGGCCAATCAGAGAGAGTAATTCAGATCTTGGAAGACATGATGAGATCATGTGTTATAGAATTTGAAGGCAGTTGGGACAGATATGTACCTCTCATGGAGTTTGCCTACAACAACAGCTACCAATCGAGCATTAAGATGGCACCATATGAAGCATTGTATGGTAGACCATGTAGGACACCTGTATGTTGGACAGAACTGAGTGAGAAGAAGATTTTGGGTCCAGATTTGGTTAGAGAAACGGAAGAGAAAGTGGAAATCATCAGAAAACGGCTGAAAGAAGCAAGTGATCGACAGAAGTCTTATGCTGATTTGAAGAGAAAGGATATTGAGTACTCGGTTGGTGATAAGGTATTTCTGAAAGTTTCACCATGGAAAAAGATCCTAAGGTTTGGACGAAAGGGTAAGCTTAGCCCTAGGTTCATTGGTCCATACGAGATTGTTGAACGTGTAGGACCATTAGCCTATCGCCTAGCGTTACCTTCAACCTTAGATCGGATTCATAATGTCTTTCACGTATCCATGTTAAGGAGATACAGATCAGACCCATCGCACGTGTTATCAGCAGAAGAGATTGAAATTCAGCCGGATCTCACTTATGAAGAAGAACCAGTTCAGATCTTAGCCAGAGAAACTAAGGAATTGCGGAATAAGAAAATAGCATTGGTAAAAGTTCTTTGGAGGAATCATAAGACAGAAGAAGCAACTTGGGAATCTGAAGACACCATGCGACAACAGTATCCGCAGTTGTTCATAACAGGTAAACTTCGGGACGAAGTTTTTTTTTAGGAGGGGAGAATTGTGACATCCTACCGAGTCGAGTCTTAGCATGGAGTCGAGTTGAGTCAAGTTGAACCAAACCCGGTTGGGTAGAATGGGTTTATTAAGTGGAGTTACTTGATTGAGAGAAAAGATCAAAGCATATGGGTGAGGATTTATTTGCATTAAAAGATCAAGCTTGGGTATTAAGTGATAGCCTTTTTCTAATTGAGGTACCATTTAGGAAGTTTTCCATAAACTCCTTTGATTTTTGATGGCCTACCCGTGATTATCACTTCACTTTCCCATTTTTCATCTTTATCTTCATCTTCTTCATTTTCTTCCTTTCCTCTTCCACCTTACTTTCAATTTTAATGGTAGTTAAGCCTTAACTTCAATTTTTCTTCTATCCAAGTAAGTAAACCTTCTTGAAGTTCATAATTGAACCATTTGGTGCTATTATTTTAGAATTCATAAGAATTCTTATTTATAGGTGAAGGGAGTTCTAAGAGTGTAGAGAAAAGAAGTTAAAGAAGAACTCAAGCTTTTTGGAGTAAATGTTTGATATCTCTTGTTATTTTCCATTTCTTTGCATGAGAATTGTGTGGTGTGTTGCTAGTGAGACAATATATTGCTTCATGTTGAGTGGGAGGACTGGTAATGGTGAGAAAACAGGGGAAAACAGGGGAGGTATTGAATAAATGAAGTAAATATTGAGTTTATGTTGAAACAGGTTTTGCTGGAAATTTAACCAGTAACTTCATCTTGATTTTGACCCCATTTAATGATGGAATTAGGAAGTGTCATAGAAGAGTTATTTGTTCCTATATGTCTTATCTTTACATGGGTTTTTGAATCATCCAAATTGGAGTTGTATAGTGAGAGATATGACCAAAAGAGTACAGACAGTGCAGGCTGGAAGCGCGCGCGCGAATTGCATGACGAGTTCGCGTTGCCTTCTCGCGCTCGCGAATTTGAACTACGCGCTCGCGACTTTCACCTGAAACTCTCTGACTCTCATTTGGCACATCTCGCGCTCGCGACTTTCAAGTGCGCGCTCACGACTTGTGCTCGCAAACTCTCTGACTTTCATATGGCACATCTCGCGCTCGCGACTTTGAAGTACGCGCTCGCGTACTTGACCCTTGGCCTGTAAGCGATCGCGAGCTCGCGAATTTAGCCTGAGAACTCACTGTCTCTCATTTGGCACTTCTCACGCTCGCGACTTTCAAGTACGAGCTCGCGACTTGTGCCCGATAACTCACTGTCTCTCATTTTGCATTCTACGCGCTCGCGACTTTGAAGTACGCGCTCGCGACTTGTGTTTTCATGCACTTTTGGACTTCTTTTTCAATGCAATTGTATTCCTTTGCTTCACTTATATGCCTCCAATCATTTTAACATCAAAATACAACATGAGAACATGTATCAAAACAACATTCAAGCATGCAAATGATGTGAAATCAAATAAACATTATGAATTATGAAGTTATGAACTATGAATATGATGTTGTGTGATATTATTGACATACCAACATTATGCTCCATTGAGGTTAGGTAGAAACCATGTAGATAAGGCTATGTCGCGACATAGGATAGCAGATCTGCACCTCATACAGTTGGATACTCCGGCTACAGGCCGTTGAGTGGATATGATTATATGGGCCATAGCAGCCAAGCATACAGTATTCATCCAGTTTCATACAGTTTTTCTTATCACTTCGGTTTCACTATAACCTTATGGAGCCATACAGATATCTTGACATAATATTTCATGAATTATACAGTATTATAAACAGTACAAAGATAATCAAAGTATCATGAAAGTATCATGATGTGTGTTCTTATATGTGCCATATGTGTTTACATGGTTCTTTCTATACATGTATGTGTTTAATTGTTTCTTTATTTGTTGAGATATCCACTGAGCTTTCTTTGCTCAGCGAGTTACCTGTTTAACTCGCAGGTTTTGAGGTTGGACCATAGAGAGTCGGCTTACAACTGCTGCAGTTCATCTGTAGAAGACTCAGTCTTCAGGGTAGCTACTCATACGGATGTGTATTTTTGTTTATCCTTTTCATGGCATGTACAGGGCACACATTTGGGCCCATTTCATTTTGACACTAGTATCATGTTTTGTAAATATAAAGTACATTATTTTTGTATACAACACCAGCATGATATTCTATTCAACATACATTATGATTTCAGCATGTAAGGCCATACAGTCAACCAGTTTGTAACGACTCGACTCGGTTTATTCGGGTTTACGGGTGGACCGGGAAGGGTTGTTACATGTGGGCTTTACCAATAAAGTCAAAAGACCAGGTGCTGGATATGTTTAAAGTCTTTCATATTAGTGTTGAAAGACAAACGGGAAAAAAGCTAAAATGTGTTAGAGCTGATAATGGTGGAGAGTACAAAGGTCCATTTGAGAAGTATTGCTCAGAACATGGCATCAGACTTCAGAAGACAGTTCCCACAACTCCACAATAGAATGGAATTGCAGAGAGAATGAACAGGACCATTATTGAAAGGGTTTGATGTATGCTCTCTCATGCTAAACTTCCTAAAACCTTTTGGGCTGAAGCAATGAATATTGCAGTTTACTTGATCAACCTTTCACCTTCAACCTCCCTCAACGGAGATGTACCAGAAAAGGTGTGGTCAAGGAAAGATATTTCTTACGATCATCTTAGAATATTTGGATGCAGGGCTTTTGTTCATATTCCAAAAGATGAAAGATCCAAGCTTGATTCGAAGTCAAAACAATGTATCTTCTTGGGTTATGGAAATGATGATTTTGGGTACAGATTATGGGATCCAGTTGAAAAGAAGCTCATCAAAAGTAGAGATGTCGTATTCCTGGAAGACCAAACCATTGAAGACTTTGAGAAAAATGAAAAGCCAAAGTCTATCAATGAGTTTCCTGTTAGTCTTGATGCAGAACCTCATGTAGAACCACAAAATGATGAAGAAGATGATGGTGAACCTGTTCAGAATGATGCTGAACCAGCTCAAATAGAACAACTGCCTCAATTGAGAAGATCTGCGAGAGGCAGGATACCTTCCCAGAGATATTCTCCTAATGAGTATGACTTGTTGACTCAAGGGGGAGAACCAGAGAACTACCAGGAGGCAATGGAAGATTGTAAAAGAAATGAGTGGTTGAAAGCCATGCAAGATGAGATGGAGTCCTTGCATGAGAACCAGACTTATGAGTTGGTGAAACTGCCTCAAGGTAAGAAGGCACTGAAGAACAAATGGGTATTCAGGTTGAAGACTGAACAGAACAACTCACAGCCGAGGTACAAGGCAAGACTGGTTGTGAAGGGATTCGGTCAAAAGAAAGGAGTTGACTTTGAAGAAATTTTCTCACCCGTAGTCAAGATGTCTTCTATCAGAGTTGTGCTCGGTT
Organism: Jatropha curcas; assembly: GCF_041381405.1. NCBI lineage: Eukaryota > Viridiplantae > Streptophyta > Magnoliopsida > Malpighiales > Euphorbiaceae > Jatropha > Jatropha curcas. The sequence goes on from NC_143153.1 coordinate 28,956,738, forward strand.
TAGCAGCTAGCTTGAATTTGGAGATCGAGCAACTTGATATAAAGACCGCTTTCCTCCATGGTGACTTAGAGGAGGAAATTTATATGGAGCAGCCAGAAGGGCTCAGAGTCAAAGGCAAAGAAAACTTGGTGTGTAAATTGCAGAAAAGCTTGTATGGCCTCAAACAAGCTCCCAGACAGTGGTACAAAAAGTTTGACTCTTTTATGGTAAATCACGGGTATGAGAAAACTACTTCTGATCATTGTGTATTTGTGAAAAAGTTCGCAGAAGGCGACTTTATTATTCTCTTGTTATATGTGGATGATATGCTTATTGTGGGCCAAGATGCTAAGAAAATTGAGAACTTGAAAAAGGAGCTTGGAAAATCCTTTGCCACGAAGGATTTGGGATTGGCAAAACAGATTCTCGGAATGAAGATCTCCAGAGACAGGAAAAAGAAAAAGTTGTGGCTGTCTCAAGAGAAGTACATCGAGAAAGTTCTCAGCAGATTCAATATGAGCAATGCAAAACTAGTTTCTACTCCGCTTGCAGGTCATTTCAAATTAAATCTTAGTCAATGTCCTTCAAGTGAGAAAGAAAAAGAAGAAGTGAAGAGGATTCCTTATGCATCCACCGTTGGCAGCTTGATGTACGCCATGGTATGCACAAGACCAGATATTGCTCATGCTGTTGGTGTTGTTAGCCGATTTCTTTCAAATCCAGGTAAAGAACACTGGAATGCGGTAAAGTGGATTCTCAGGTATCTTAAGGGCACTTCCAAAATCTGCTTATGTTTTGGTGATAATAGACCTGTGCTAGATGGTTACACAGATGCAGATATGGATGGTGATGTTGATTCGCGCAAATCAACTTCTGGATATCTGATGACCTTTGCAGGAGCAGCAGTTTCTTGGCAATCGAAATTACAAAAATGTGTTGCACTCTCATCCACTGAGGCAGAATATATCGCCATTACAGAAGCTAGCAAAGAACTCTTGTGGATGAAGAAATTCCTATAAGAATTGGGTGTAGAACAAGAGAAGTACATTCTGCTATGTGATAGTCAAAGCGCGATACATCTCAGCAAGAATTCGACCTTTCATTCAAGGTCAAAGCACATTGATGTTAGGTATCATTGGATACGTGATGCGCTGGAGATGAAGTTATTTCAGATTGAAAAGATTCACACTGATAATAATGGCGCTGATATGATGACTAAAGCTTTACCTACGGAGAAGCTTATCACTTGCAGAAAGATAGCTGGTATGACCAACGTTCCCACTTGAGTGTGCAGGGGGAGATTTGTTGTGCGGTGCCCACTCAGTGGGACCCACACTTTGTTGAAAATAGAAGATGGTAGGTGATCAACCACATGTAGTTTGAAAAAAAAAAAAAAAGGAAAAGAAGTCTTTGGTTGGTGATCCGTTGGTAGGTGGACGCGTTAATCACGCATCCACCTCTCCTAATCAGGCTTCCACCTCTCCTATAAATAGGAGATGGTGCTAGAGCTTCAACACACCAACGAGCAGAGCAAAAACAAAAGAGAGAGTTTTGAGTTTTAGAACGGTTCTAAAACTTGGGTAGTTAAAATAGTGAAGATAATTTAGGGTGCTTTTGGGAAACACTTTTGAGCGCCACTATTTTGTATTACTCTCTTTGTAAGCCTACTATTTTTAATAGTGGAAGAAATATTCGGTTTTTGTCCCGTGGACGTAGCCCTAAAAAGTTAAAGGGTGAACCACGTAAATATCTGTGTGTCATATTTATATTATTCCGCTGTGTTATTATCGTAATTTTATTGCCGAGCCCTAACAATATTTTATTAGTTTTATTTATACAATAAGTAAGATTGAGAGACAAAACACGTACGGTAATAATATAATATCTTAGTAGAAATTCACGACTAAATTTTTTTATGTTAAATGTTCGGATGATGTCATCATTGGAGAGAGGGGCTAAGAATGGCACCCACTTCCCCAAAAAAAAAGAAATTCTTAATTTCTTACATGAATTGATTTTTTTTTTTTTTTATCTTCCTAATTTTGTAAAGCTCTTTTTAGCCTCCTATGTTAAATTCTAACCCGACCATTGTATTTCATTAAACCTCTTCTCCATGTCCTAAACTTCAACAAAACCCAAAAATATACTAAAATATTCTATTTATATAATTAACGCAACATTTCTTGATGATACATCTAGGTAAAATACATATAGGTTTCTAAAATTAATCATTCCTATACTTTCAAGAAATAATTATACATTCAGAGTTTTTAAAAAATGAGCTATTTACCATCAATTGAAAAGAAAAAAAAAATTATCTTTTTAAATATAATCAAAGTAGGATAAAATGCATTTAGATTCCTAAACTATGTCATAGGATAAAATGCATTTAGATTCCTAAACTATGTCATAATTAACCTGCTTAAAATTTTTTTTTTTTTTGGATAGAAGAATCCGATAGTAAAATAGAAGTAAAAATTAGGGGACTTTATAGTTATTTTAAGTAAGAAGGCAAAAGTGTTAATGAAGACATAAAAATTAGGGACGATATTATAGAATGTTCCATTTTTTTATTTTCGATGTAACATCTCTTGCCGATAAAAACTATTTTTTTCTTAAATTATGTTTCACCTTACCTTAATTCCTTAAAAAAAAAAAAGTGTTATCTTAATTTATTATACATTTTGTGTATTTTTACATTAATTAACTAAGCATCACTACCAAAAATTACTGCATTTCTGGAATTAACTTGGACTCGCTGGAGAAGTTTTTCGTAGCTAAAACAAGATCATTATAAGAAAATCTCTGTGGACCTCTTCCATTTTCAATATCTTTATCAATTGAAGTTGAGTTTATTTTCTTTTTCTTCTCTTTCGTTAACTTTATTCTGCACCAAACACCTGTTACTATAGGCATCACACCTAGTAAAAGAATAGCAATTGGTCCTGCTATAAACAGTACAAGTCCTAACCTTTTAGCATTTTTTGGATTTTTTTTCATCTGCCTCCAAACTTGAACTGAAATCCCATGAATAAACTGCATGTCGTTCAAAGAAACTCTCTGAGATCAACAATGTAAGAAAGACTGTTACTTTCTTGAGAATTTGCAGTAATTCTATATTTCCAAGAAACAGTAAGATTTTTTGTGCTTCCATTATAAGAAATCCATGTTGAAATTTTTTTGGGAAGGAAGAATGAAAATGCACAAGATGATTAACAATGTTTAGCACTTCATTCAATTAACAAAAGAATGTATCTATTTATAGGCTTACAAGTGAATTAAAGACCTAAAAATACTCCTAAAAATCATTAATCCTAATAACAAAAATATCAAATTTTATACAGAAAATCTGCACTAAATAAAATTGAAATCTCAACAGATTTTTCATAATATTATTTTGAAATAATCCTGACAATCCATGCATCAGCAGTATCTGAACTGTGTAAAGTCGCATTCCAAGGAGCATATGTAACTGAAGAGAGGGAATTTATATTAATTCCGATATGCTCAACGGGAGGATCCCATTCGAGGTCCGGTTGCGAGTAAAATTCAATATGAAGAATTTGGTTTGGAGTTGAGGATTTGTGCGTTGTGATATTATAAAGTCCAATAAAACCTCCGGCGGAGTTCATCGGAACTTGAAAATAGACCGGAGCGATAAAGAAAGTAAAACCAGCACCAAAAATAGGACGACGTTGAATGTCTACTGTAGAAGAGAAATAGGCAGTGAAATCGGAGAGCTTTTTTGTTTGGGAATCCCATAAGTTGCTCGACCAACTTGACATTGGTACGAGTCATCGTTAAGGTCGACGACCCCTACAAAAGAAGTCGCGCTACCTTCGTAGGTGTCGCTTGGTTCGAATCGCGTTTTATGAAATGATATTGAACCAGTGGAGGGAGGAAGGAGATGAAGGCGGAGGAGAAGAAAAGAGAGGTAGAAAGTAGCTTCCATATCCAGAGAAGGGAAATTGATTTGGAAAGGAGCATATAATTGCCTGAAATTTTATAGTTTCATATCCTAGAAATAATTTTTTTATTTACAACTATATATCGGGATAATGTGTAATCAAGTGTAACAAGGCAGTTGATGGCCCAGTTATTATAATTGAAGTTTAAAAAAAAAAAATTTCTACTTTACTCTTTTTTTTTCCTGTAAATGATCTGAAATACCTTTATCTCCAAAAAATAAAATATTTTTTATTGATCTGCTCCCTATGTGGGCCCTAAATTGAGCATATCAACTTTTGTTTCTTTCTAATTATAATTAAAAGCAAAATTTGTATTTATATTAATTTACATTTTATTGATAAAAAGCTGAATTTGATTCCTAGATTTTTGTCCATTACACAACCTTAGATAGCTAGAACACAAGATAGAGAGAAGTGTCGAAATCAAAACACACGACATATGTAAAAATATAAAGAATTAATTCTACCACAAAAAAAATACTAAGGAATTAACTTAGAGAGGAAGGATTATACACAAAAAAAAAAAAAAAAAAAAAACTTGTATTATGTAATAACTCTTAGATATTATTCCGTTACTCATAATCACTTCATGCATCTTAGTTCCAACACTCTTCACATATTATTACTGAAGAACATTCAAATTTTACTAACAAATAACACATTTTTCTTTCAAAAAAAAAAAAAAAAAACACATTTAAGTTTAGGTCTTCAAAGAAGAAGAACTTGCAACATGCAAGGAAAATTACTCAACGGCCCACTTGAAGACTAGAATCAGTTATGGAGGGTTGACTAACGCTAGTAGCAGGTGGTGCAGTTGCATGAAATATAGGCACAGGCATTTTAGAAGGAAGATATGGAATTTCATTCTCAAATTTCAAAACTTGAATTGCTTGTCTTATTGAAGGCCTATGAGCACGATCAGGATGAGCGCACCATAATCCAACGATCATCAGACACTCAATTTGCCTCTCATCAAAATCCATATAAAGTTCCTTGTCAAAACCCAAATGAAGCTTACCATGCCCATAGAGTTCCCAAATCCACTCTACTAGATTCATTTCATTTTCTTGCTTAATTATATGATCAACTGCTCTTTTCCCACTGGCAATTTCTAAAGCCACGATCCCAAAGCTGTATACATCTGATTCTTTACTAGCTCTTCTAGTGAGCATGTATTCCGGAGCTAAGTAACCAAGAGTTCCGGCCAACCCAGTTGTCTGTGGACCGAGTTCATGGTCCATAAGACGCGCTAAACCAAAATCACCAAGCTTCACATTAAAATTAGAGTCGAGCATTACATTGCTCGACTTAACATCTCTATGCACAACGCATTGCTCCCATTCTTCATGAAGATAAAGCAAAGCCGAGGCTAGACCAAGTGATATTTTGTAACGTACAGACCATGGAAGAGGATTTTTCTTACCAAATAAGTGAGCATCAAGACTACCATTAGGCATGAGCTCATAAACAAGTAGAAATTCACCTCTATCATGACACCAACCCAAAAGTTGCACGAGATTTCTATGCCTCAATTGGCCAATTGTTTTCACTTCAGTTATGTACTCCTTTTTACCTTGTCTTGACCCACTTGAAATTTTCTTTACAGCAATTGCTATATCTATATCTATTAAGTACCCTTTATAAACAGCACCAAACCCTCCTTTACCTAACAATCTTTCATTTGAGAAATTATTAGTAGCTGAAACGAGATCTTGGTAAGAAAATCTTCTCGGTCCTGCTCCTCTTTCGAGTTCTTCATTATTTATTGATGTTGTTAAGTTCATTTTCTCCGCTCTTATTTTTTTCCTCCTCCAAGAAATCAGAATTCCTACTACTGCCACAGTTCCGAGAAGACATAAAGAAACTGCAACTCCAACTATTGTTCTTGTCTTTTTTGAAAATTTTTCTTCAGTTTTTTCATTTATTTCCAAGGTGGAGTTGAATTCCCATGAAAGAATTTGATCTCTTTCCAGGGATGCGCCTGTAGCAGCTGAAAAACCAATAGTAACAAACTCAGGCAAAACCTTGGTGAGATCAATTACACAATGTAAACTAGAATTTTCTTGAGGATTTACGGTGTTTTTGTAAGACCATGAAACACTCAAATTTTTACTACTACCACTGTAAGAAATCCACACATCAGCAGTATCTCCGCTATGAAAACTCGCATTCCAACCAGTATAAACAACAGAACTAAGAGATTTGTTATTTATACCCACATGTCCCATTACAGGCTGCGGATCCCATTCTGGATTTGGAAATGAATCAAATTCCACTATAACAATTTGATTCTTAGAAGTATCATCAATTGTTGAAGTATTAAAAAGGCCTAAAAACCCACCAGCGGAATTTGGTGGGATTTCAAATCCAGCAGCAGAAAGAAAAAAGGCGAGGCCATGGCCATATCTGGACTGAGACTGACCTTGAGTGTCGATGATGAAAGTGAAATGAGTTGTGAAATCCGAAACCTGCCCAGAATTTGAGTCCCAAAGCGGGACTCTCTTAGCCAAGGTGGCCCAACCGACACGACATGTATAAGTGTATCTGTTAATTAACTCGATTACGCCTGATGACGGTGCTGCATCGCCATGATAGATTATATCAGCTACATCAGGATCAAAGCGAGATTTTTTGAGGTAAACAGAATTTGAAAGAGGAATAACAATAACAAGTAATAAAAGTAACAAACGTGAAATATACATGATCAAAACTCATACAACAGGATTGCTATGGCAGCAATTTAAACGGCATGCTAACTTTGCATATATATATATATATATATATATATATATATATATATATGGGGAAAAATTATGATTTTATCCCTGTATTTTTCTATAATATATGATATTGCCCTTGCATTTTTTGAAAATATATTGTTCTCTTCCTATCTTTGTCTCTGTTATACCTTTACATCCTTCTCCTAACTTATTTTTTTTATACTTTTCTGTCAATAAATTATTATTTTTATCTTTTTTTTTTTTTTTTGACAAAATTAACTATTTGTCCATGTATTTAACAGAAAACATATAAAAATTGACAAAAGGATAATGCAAAATATATAAATAAAACGTATTTCAAAAATACAGGGTAATATTTTATATTATGATAAAATATAAGAATAAAATCAAAATTCTTTATATAATATTACGTGTACCCGGTCAAAATCTAATAAGCAATTTGGTGGAAAGCACTTGGATGACAAAATTCGGTATGTCAAATCAAATCATAACTTTTTAGAGTAAAGAAGAGGAGGGGAAGAAGACATGAATCTGGATTTGAAGTTTTATATAATTTTCTTTATACGTGTCAAAAAAAAAATGAGCTATCTAGAAGGGATTAATGTTACCTTTTAAAATCCATTATATTGAATTGTTGCCCACTCAAGGGATCCATAACCAATTCAAATTGATGCATTAATTAACGGATTACACATCAGACAGTGGACTCATCAATTCAGCGTCCTCTATGGCAGAAAGAAAAAATAAAATATAGAACGAGTTATCTAGTTTTAGAAAGGGTTTTTTAAAATTAAGGGAGAAAAAATAGTGAGGAAATTATTATGGGGTGTTTTTTGAAAATACTTTGAGTGTCACTATTTTTGTATTACCCTCTTTGTGTACCTACTATTTTTAATAGTGGAAGAATCATTCGGAGTTTGTCCCATAAACGTAGCCCTAAAGAGTTAAGGGTGAACCATGTAAATTTCTATATGTCATGATATTTTTTATTTTTCCGCTGCATTAATTTTCTCTTACTTAGTTGAAAGGGCCCAACAAGTGGTATCAGAGCCGAAGGTTTCGGTAGATGCAGCCGGTCAGATAGCGGTACCGAATTCGTGGATATAGTTTGAAAATAAATATACCACGATGAAGAGAAAATTACGATGAGTCCATTGGTGCTGTCCGCTTAGAAAGACGTTGTAGAATCGACTTAGTGATGAATAGTAAAATAGTAACTCAATGAACAGTACTATTGGCGTTACTGTTGCTGTGCCCATAGTACTATTCCCTTGTACAGTTACTATTCACGCTTACAATTACTATTCGAATATACTATTACTATTCATGATTACTATTCACGTATACTACTATTCACTTATATGGTTTCTGTTGATGATAATATTCTGTGCAAATTCAAAATGGACAAGCAAAATGATCAGTCTAAATGGCGGGAATTACCATATATGGAGAAATGAGAGATCTCCTTATGGTAATCAAAATGAATTTGCCCGCGTTTAGTTCAACTAAACCGGAAGACAAGACTAATGAGGAATGGGCTTTCGAGCTTGCGTCCAAATCTCGGTTGGCAGATTTAATGATGAAGGTTTTTGTAGCACCTTCAGAAATGGTTAGCGGAAGCTCACAAAGGTTCAGTTGTGGTAGCTAAAGGAATGATAACTCTGGCAAGAAGGAACGTACTACCTGGATCGGATGAAGTTCACCTAGACAAGTGTCCTTATTGTATGGCGAGAAAGCAAAACGGAGTAGCTTTCATGATTACCCCTCCTTCCAGAATGAAGAATATTCAGATTTTAGTGGACCATTGACGATGTCATATGGTAGAAATCGATATTTTATGACATTTATCAATGATCATTCTAGGAAGACCTGGGTATACTGACAGCTTATTTCGCAAGTGTACGAATCGCTACAAGTAATATATGATGAGTAAGATATCGTTCCCACGAGGATTGTAATCCAATTACCAAAATTATGTTATCTCGTTATTATTTAAACGATAAATGAGAAAATTGTTTATAGAAATTAAATTCAACAAGTAAAAATAAGAAGTTAAGCAAGCAATTATTGATTAAAGAAATCAAGGAAGTAAAACTACTAGGGGTTTTGATTTCACTTAACTCTATCCAATTTATTTCATTAGTTCATTGATCAATTTAATTATTCAAGTAGGGGAAACAACCCAAAAATCACTAACAAGCTCTCCCGATGTATTGTTAGCTATTTTAACCCGGTCTAATTACCTATCTTCCAATAGCGCAATCAAACATGAATTAAATCATTAAGTTTTATGGTTTGTTTGGTGAATTCATAACCTAAGGTCATTAACTTATGAAAACCCCCCATGAGTCAAACCGTATAGCTTCCGCATCAAGTTATTATTCTCATGTGTTTTATTAACCTTTTCATATCAAAGATCCTTCTTCCGATAGTGATAATTGAAATAAATCAATCTAGGGGAAAATTCTGCCTAGAAGCATTAAGTTCATTAATAAATCATAACTTGAATAAGGAAAAATAAATCTAATTGCATAAATTGGAAAAGAGATTAAGCTACATCAAACCCCCTAGTATAAGAGTTTAGTTACGCATAGTACTTAAATAAAACTCAACAATACTTGATAAATATTCCATAATCAATAAAGATAATGAAAGAAATAAACAAGATTAAGAGTTTAGAAATAAGAACTAGTGATGAATTGCTTGGATGGCTTCCTTGAAACTTTGCACAACTCTTGAATACTTAACTTCTAAAGAAAATAAAACTATGTACAATACTATAAAATGAGAGAAATATGGAGAGTGGAGTGTAATGTGTAATGTAGGATGGCTTTTTTGGAGTGGTTCCTTCCCTTCCTTATATAGACTTCTTGGGGGAACAAGCCTTATGCTTTTAATGAGTAAATTCCAACTTTGTGAGGTGGAAAAGTTCATAAATCAAGCCATAAATTACTCTCAATTATGGTTCTCAAATGCACATGGTTGAACTTTGACTGGAAAGTATCCAAAGTGTCTTGTGAAGATGGTAGGGATTAGTTGGCAACTTTTGACTCAAAATATTGATTTCTTGCTTGACACGGGCGTGTTGCATGGCACGGCCTGGGGCGTGCCAGGCTTTGGAGGTTTAGAGGCTTTGGCACGGGCCGTGTTCCGTAGCATGGTCTGGCAAGCTAGGGCGCACGGGCGTGCTGTCTGGCCGTGCAGTCTCCTGGAAGTCTGGGTGATAGCGCGCATGGCCGTGCGGGATGGCACGGGCTGAGGCGTGCATCTCTCTAGAAGTCTAGCGTTGGTGCGGCACGGGCGTGCGGCAAGATGCACGGCCTAGGTCTTTCCTTCCAGTGCGGGCACGGGCGTGCGGTTTGGCACGGGCTGAGGCGTGCATCTCTCTGGAAGTCTGGGACACTTGTGGCACGGGCATGCGGCTCGGAATGGTCTGGGGCATGCACGCCTCTGGCTTTTTGGCTTGTTTTGCCTTGTGCTAGGCACGGCCGTGCTCCTTAGCACGGGCTGGGGCGTGCCAATTGTATTTTGCCTTGTTTTCTTTGTTCTTTTCTTTGCAAAATCCTACAATTTTCTTTCCAATCAAGTGAGTTGTGTTTAAAGGAAGCTTTTGATTTAAAACATACAAATATTATATAAAAACTAATTTAAATAAATTAAAAGTTCTAATAATCTTAGTGAAAATTACAATAAAAACACTATAAAAATCAACACTATCATATACACAGTGCAGTTTTCTAAACCTGGTTGAGAGACAGAAAGGCAAGAAGTTGAAGTGTATCAGGACAGATAATGGTGGAGAATACACTGGGCCATTTGATGCTTTCTGTAAAAAGCATGGCATTCGACATCAAACAACACCTCCCAAGACGCCGCAACTGAATGGTTTGGCTGAGAGGATGAATAGAACTTTGCTGGAGAGAGTCGAATGTTTACTCTCACATGCAAAGTTGTCTAAAAGATTTTGGGATGAAGATTTACTCACAGTAGTTTGTGTTTTAAATCGTTCACCCTGTGTTCCTCTACAGTATGATACTCCAGAGAGAGTATGGTCAGGAAAGGATGTTTCCAATGATCATTTGCGGGTGTTTGGTTGCAAAGCCTTCGTGCATATCCCAAAGGATGAATGGTCTAAGCTTGATGTCAAGACTAGACAGTGTGTATTCATTGGCTATGGCCAAGACCAATGTGGCTATGAGTTTTATGACCTAATCCAGAAGATGATTATAAGAAATCGTGATGCTGTATTTGTTGAAGATCAGACTATTGAAGATATTTAAGTAGAGTGCCAATAGATCTGATGAAGACTCAACAGACATACAGATAGTCCCTTCAATAGAACTCGGACAAATTTGAGATGAAGAAAATGTTCCACAAGAACAAGTGCCAGAGTTAGAAAATCCAGAAGTTCCTAATGAAAATGAACCAGATGAAGATTATTGTGTTAATATTCAACCACCAGCACTGGAAGGTTCTCAAACATTAAGAAGAGCTAGTAGAGTTTGACAACCCAGTCAATGAGTATGTACTGACGACTGACAGGGGAGAACTTGAAAGCTTTGAAGAAGCTATGGAATATGAACACAAGAGGAACTGGATTGAAGCCATGCAAGATGAAATGAAGTCCTTGCATGAGGATGAAACATTTGAGCTGGTGAAGTTGCCCAAAGGCAAGAAAGCTTTGAAGAACAAGTGGGTATTCAGGATCAAGCAAGAAGAACACAGCTCCCAACCACGATTCAAAGCTAGATTGGTTATGAAAGGATTCAATCAAAGAAAGGATATTAATTTTGATCTTTTCACCAGTTGTGAAAATGACATCCATTTGGACAATGCTCGGAATGGCTGCCAGTTTTGAACTGGAAATTGAGCAAATGGATGGAAAGACTACCTTCCTATATGGAGATTTGGAAGAAGAAATATACATGGAGCAGCCAGAGGGTTTCGTAGAAAAAGAGGATTGTGTTTGCAAACTAAAGAAGAGCTTGTACAGCTTGAAGCAGGTACTAAGACAGTGGTACAAGAAGTTTGAGTCTGTTATGGGGGAGCATGGCTACAGAAAGACTACTTCAGATCACTATGTTTCTATGAAAAAATTCTCTGATGATGACTACATTGTTTTTGCTCTATGTGGTTGATATATTGATTATTGGTCAGAATTACTAGCTTGAAGAAACAGCTATGTAAGTCTTTTGCTATGAAAGACTTGGGATCAGCAAAGCAAATTCATGGCATGAAGATCGAAGAGCCAAGAAATTATGGTTGTCACAGGAGAAGTACATTGAGAAAGTACTTCAAAGGTTTAGAATGGAAAACGCTAAAGTGGTTAGTTGTCCTTTTATAATCACTTTAAATTAAGTTCTAAACAGTGTCCTTCTACCGATGGAGAGAAGGCAGAAATGGAAAAGGTTCCATACGTTTCAGCAGTTGGAAGCTTGATGTATGCCATAGTTTGTACACGGCCAGATATTGCTCACTCAGTTGGAGTAGTGAGTTGGTTTCTTTTAAATTCAGGAAAGGAACATTAGACTACAGTGAAATGGATTTTTAGGATATTCAATCACATTAACAGGGGGAGCCGTTTGGTGGCAGTCAAGATTACAGAAGCGTGCAAGGAGTTGCTGTGGATGAAGAAATTCTTGAATAAATTCGGAATTCATCAAGAATGATATCAGATATTTTGTAATAGTCAAAGCACAATTCACTTTGGAAAGAATTCCTCCTTCCATTCAAGATCAAAACACATTGATATTAGGGATGTGTTGGAGATGAAGCTGTTACAGCTTGAGAAGATCAATACAGAAAAAAATGGATCAGACATGTTGACGAAGATTCTTTCAAAGGAAAAGTTCGAATATTGTCAATTAACTGTAAGGATGATGACGGCTAACGTCCCCACTTGAGTGTGCAGGGGGAGATTTGTTGTGTAGGTGCCCACTCAAGTGGAACCCATAACCAATTCAAATTGATGCATTAATTAACGGACATGTTAATTATGCATCAGACGGTGGACGTGTCAATTACGCGTCCTCTTCTCCTATAAATAAGAGAAGTTTGCAGCTCAAATAACACATAGCAAAAAGAAAAAAAATATAGAGAGAGAGTTATCTAGTTTTAGGAAGGGTTTCCTAAAACTAGGAGAGAGAAAAATAATAAGAAAATTATTATGAGGTGTTTTTGGAAAACACTTTGAGTGCCACTATTTTTTGTAATACTCTCTTTGTGTACCTACTATTTTTTTAATAGTGGAAGAATCATTCAGAGTTTGTCCCGTGGACATAGCCCTAAACAGTTAAGGGTGAACCACGTAAATTTCTGTGTGTTACGATATTTTTTATTTTTTCGCTGTATTAATTTTCTCTTAATTAGTTGAAAGGGCCCAACATTGTCTTTACACTCAATTACAAGAAAAGATACCCTCGAATAATTTATGTTAAGATTCAATTCAATAGAACTGTGACATTGCAAGTTAAAAAATTCAGCCTACACTGTTCTGCTCATTCGGGCCCAAAATTTAACACGACCTTAGGTCACAAGTTATTTCTGGAATGCAATCTATCATATGCTCTGATAGGAAAGAAACAGAACAATTCTGCAGTACAAGAAGAAAGATTCACAACAGAAAAGACCAGACTAATGAATCAAAAGGTTCATAACCCAACAATCTGATTATTTATCTAATCAACGACCAACTCCAATGCTAGAATTAGTGATGGAAGGCTCAGTAGAACTAATAGATGGCGTAGGCACACAAAACATAGGAACAGGCATTTTAGCAGGCAAATCTGGAATTGCAGCTTCAAAATTCAACACTTGAATTGCTTGTCTGATTGATGTCCTTACGCTATAATCAGGATGTGCACACCATAATCCAACAATCACTAGTCATTCAATTTCTTTCTCATTATACTCCATATTAAGCCTCTTGTCAATCCCTAAATGCAATTTTCCACATCCATAAAGATCCCATATCCACTCTACCAAACTTATTCCAATTTTTTGCACAATGTGATCGATCGCCTTTCTTCCACTAGCAATTTCCAATGCAACAACTCCGAAACTATAAACATCAGAATCTTTACTAGCTCTTCCTGTGCTTATATATTCCGGAGCCAAATACCCTAATGTGCCTGCAATTGCTGTTGTTTGAGGACCCACTTCATGATCCATAAGTCGAGCTAATCCAAAATCTCCAAGTTTTACGTTAAAATTAGAATCTAGCATTACATTGCTTGATTTAACATCTCTATGTACTACACATTGCTCCCATTCTTCATGAAGATATAATAAAGCAGAAGCCAATCAAAGTGATATTTTGTAGCGCAAAGACCATGGAAGAGGATTTTTCTTGCCAAACAAGTGAGAATCAAGACTACCATTTGGCATGAACTCATAAACAAGTAGAAATTCACCTCTGTCATGACACCAACCAATAAGTTGTACCAAATTTCTATGCCTCAGTTGACTAATGGTTTTGACTTCTGTAATGTACTCTTTTTTCCCTTGTTTAGATCCTCTAGAAAATTTCTTTACAGCAATTGCCATATCTATTTCATTTAAATACCCTTTATAAACAGCACCAAACCCTCCTTCTAATGAAACAATGTACCGTACAGAATCAACAGTCAGGCATATATATATATATATATATATATATATATATATAGATGGATAGATAGATATATATACAATCCTTCAATTTATTTTTATAATAATCAATCCCTTTGTAAAGGAATGATTAATCATCACTGCGGAATTATCTCCGGCACAACAGCGTCAACTATTTGAAATCATAAAGAAAATAGGTTTAATCTAAAGTTGACCTCAAATATTGGATTAATTAATTTTGTTTCCAACTATGTTGCAGGAAGTATTTTATGATTTGCAGGCTCAAATTTTGTCTTCTTGTGTCCTTCGTGTTGGAGAATAGCCGGTGGAGAATTATAAAAAATGATAAAAAAAAATTATAAGGATATATAATTAGTTTGGTCGAGAATTTAATGTATCTTGTAGAAATATGGTTAATTCAGTGCTTGTAGACTCGGATTTGGAAGTTAAAAGTTACTTATTATTATATCTTATCTGATGCAGTTCATCTTTGCTTAGCTGTGAATCTTGTTGAGTTGACCTTGCACATGAATTGTTGTGCTGCTCTTTCTTTGACACAAACATGAAGGCACATAATGGAACAACTCAAGTCTTGCGATTTAAATATGTATAGAAAATTATTTTCCAAAGTTTTATAAATATTTTCTGTGAACTCAGGTGTTGGTTGACTCTAATTATATTTTTATTAGAAATTTATTTTTTTATTTATTTATAAAATTAATGAATTTTATTTCTTATATGAGAATGAGCATTCTAAAAGTTGTTTAAAATAAAATTTACTAAACATGTTTTTCAAATTCATATTAATTTTTTCCGGAAAAATGTCATAACCCTAAAAATGAATTTCTATATTTTTTCTTTTTTGGAAAAATAATACTCAATTATTAGTTGAAACAACCCGAATTTCTAATTTCAAAACATTTTCCAATTGAATTTTATGTACCGACAGCCTGGAAATTAATATAAATATTTTAGCATGAATACTGTGAGAAACCGAACCGAAAACTGATTGTAAAGCCGTGAACCAATCACAAAATCGAAGATTTGGGCCGAACCGAACCGAATCGAACCGGTTCGACCCAAACCATCTAGAATTTTCCTTTCTTTCTATTTCTAGCGCACCTCACTCCCCTTCCCCATTTTTTCTTTCTGCGCTTCCCGATCTCCGGCAACACCATCTCCGCCACCTTCTCCTCCTTTTCTTTCTTCTTCTTCTTCTCCTTCTTTTCCTTTTCTTTCTTTTTTTCTTTCTTTCCCCTTTCTTCTTCCCTGCACCTGCATTCGCACCACTGTCCAGCAGCTCCAGCGGCTCCAGTTGAGCGCCACTGCCATTCTCACTGCCGCTCGTCACCGGAGCACCTCTGTTGCTCGTTCCGCCTTGTCCTAGCTCACGCAGCGCCACAGATCGCGCAGTCAGGCCCTCTGTCAGGTCTGGCGCGCCCACAGCAGCAGCTCCAGCTGCGAGTCTCGCTGCCAGCCGCCTCTCTTCGCCTCTCTCCGCCTCTCTCAGCCACTGCCAGTCAAGTTCGATCACCGGCAGTCACTGCTTCCTTACTTGACTCGCGTAAGAAATTTGATCTAGCATAATTAATTAACGTTAATAGTGTTAAGGTTATTTAGTTAATTTAGTTAGTTGGGTTAGTTAATGTTGTTAGTAGTTAATTAATTAACATTAATTGTGTTAATGTTAATGTTATTTAGATATGAAATAATAGCTAATTAAATTAATTAAGTTAATATTAGTTAATTAAACTTAATTAAATTAACTAATATTAGGTAATGAAATCAATTTTATTATTTGTAATTAATTAATCTAGCTAAGTTAATGGTAGAAATGTTAGTTAATTAAATTAACCCTATTATTTGTGGTTAATTAATGTAGTTAATTTAATTTGGTAGATGTGAGTAGTTAATAGCTTTATAATTTTATTGTTAATTTAATTAAGATATAATGTTATTGTAATGTATAAAATGGATTGTGTGGTGATGTTGAGATTAAGGAGGATGGGAAAATGTTGTTTGATTAATTGCCCGACGGATGGGCCGTATGGATTGAATATTTGTGAGACTGTTGATATTTTAACAGGTAGATAGTCCAATTTTAGGGGAGATGCTGCCGAAATTTCGGTAGAACTTAGATTAGTTTTAATTAACAATATAATTAATAAGTTTATTTAAATAAATTCTATAAATAAAGTACCCTGATTAATTATTTATTATCATTGTTATTCATTTAAGTATTCGAATATTTATTTATTCATTTTCATTGTTATTGTTTATCATTATTATTATTTGTTGATTTATTATTGTTTGTTGTTAACACTATTACTTATTTATTTGCATTTGATTTTGGATGCCTAATTGTGCATTGCGTTACGATGTTTAATTGATTAATATGTTTGCATTTAATTGCAATACTTGATTAATTGCGTTGTGATATGTTGTGCTTTGTTTGTGTGGAATTGGGATGAAGTGGGTCACCATGGGACTGTGAGACCGTACCGTTATATGGATCCAATATGATTACCGTTAGCCGGGTAAATGGGAGATCGGCGCCCCCGTGTGCACCTACCGTTACCGTTACCGATAACCACGGGTTGGCTTCTCGTCGTTGCGCACCGGACAGTCTAGATTTGATTGCAGCCCGCAGGGTGGCCTCCTGTTGTGAGCGCTTGATGATCTAGATTGGATGGAGACCACCGGGTTGCCTCCTGTTGGTATGAAAAAGAAAAGAGAGGATAGAAAAATAATGAGAGGGCTGGTGAAGTGAGGATTAGACCGGTCGGCCAGTATGGGGGATCGGCTCCCTGGTGCACATGTGAGAGGATGAGCCATGTGGGAGGACGGCTCATCGGGGGTTCGGTGACTCCACTGACTAATTTCCACTTGCTTGTTTAATTGAAGGTGACATTACTTGTGAGTGCTGGTGATATGCCATTTGTGTGATTGGTCGCGTGAGCACATAACTAGTCGGATGACTAGATTGATATATTTATACATTTGTGTGAATGCATGTGTTGTGCAATAAGTATTACTTCTTAGAAAACTCACATGTCTTGTTTATTTTTTTTCCAGGAAGTAAGTTTTTCTTTAATCCAGTTTAGGCTATGTTTCTTCGGCGCAGGGCAATAGGAAAATTTTCCTGGTTCTATAATTATTTCACTATGTAATTATGCGTATAAAAAGCTATGTATACCAAAGAATTAGTGACTCCGCAGTTGTAGAATTTACATATATTTAGATGTAAATTAACATAGACAAAATAATTCTGTAAGCCCATATTAGAATGTGATGTATTGTAAATTCGGCTCGAACTATAGAATGCTGTAGAAGATAAACTTGGGCCGAGAAATAATAAAATATTGAGGTTTATCTTTCATAATAATATGGGCTGAATGTTTAAAATTATATTGAGATAATAAATTTTTAGTGTTTCAGGCTTACTACGGGTCTCGGGGGCCTTAAGCTTACCTGGGCCCTAGTGCCGGTCCGGCCCATGGAATCGGGTCGTGACAAAGTTGGTATCAGAGCTTAGGTTAGGATTTTAGGACACAACTGCGGAGTATAGGAAATTTCTTTATGTTGGGATCGGCCGTAACCAACATAAGGAAGGAAACTTTGTGATTTCCCTCTCTAGGGATGGTGGACGCACCAGACCTTATGAGGTGGGAAAACCCACACTTATTGTGAAGATCCGTAAACTATAGAAGAACTAATTGAGGATTAGAGTGAAAGTAATGGATAGTAGGATGAACCCATCACAATACCTGTAGGGGCTAAAGCAATTATCAACCCTTAAGCTAGGGAATAGAGTAATACCTGATGGTAGTGGATTGGCCTGATCACCCAGTACACTACTTTTCATGTGAACTCTATTCCTATCAGTGAACAGGATAGTGTAGAGAATAAGTAGGTTTTCTAATTGTATGGTGGATTGATGAATTTGGGGTGAAGAAATCGGTATTTTAGTATTCAGTTCGGCTACTGAATTTCTTTAGAATTTCTTTTTATTGTTTTATTTACTTGATATTGATATTTAAATTTAAAACCCCATTTTTATTTTGAATTCAAATTGTGTTATGATAAATAAATTGAAAATTAATTATTTATATAGAAAAATTATTTTTGAAAAATTGTCTATTTATATCACAGGGCCGGTGGGATAAGATAAAGGGGTGGTAATGATAATGATAACAATGCTATAGGTAAGTAGGTAGTTCGCAGTCAAGATAGAAACACGAATGTTGGAATGGTCAGGTAGGCAATTTTGGGTACAGAAGTTGAGTTGCTACTAAATTTGGAGTATAGGATTGTTGGCAATAGAAATTCGAGGTTATAGTAATAGACTTAAGTTTCCTGTGAGTTTTAATCAAGTGACAATAAATGTAATAGATGATTGAACGAATACATTTTGAGTTATAATGAAACCTTTCATTCATTTATTTGTGGATGTCAATCAAATGATAATTTGTTTGTTAAATATCCTTACATGCTTTCTTTTCTAGTTGCATTCCTATTTCTTGCTCATCTCGAAAATTCGAGGACGAATTTTTATAAGGGGGGGAGACTGAAACAACCCGAATTTCTAATTTCAAAACATTTTCCAATTGAATTTTATGTACCGACAGCCTGGAAATTAATATAAATATTTTAGCATGAATACTGTGAGAAACCGAACCGAAAACTGATTGTAAAGCCGTGAACCAATCACAAAATCGAAGATTTGGGCCGAACCGAACCGAATCGAACCGGTTCGACCCAAACCATCTAGAATTTTCCTTTCTTTCTATTTCTAGCGCACCTCACTCCCCTTCCCCATTTTTTCTTTCTGCGCTTCCCGATCTCCGGCAACACCATCTCCGCCACCTTCTCCTCCTTTTCTTTCTTCTTCTTCTTCTCCTTCTTTTCCTTTTCTTTCTTTTTTTCTTTCTTTCCCCTTTCTTCTTCCCTGCACCTGCATTCGCACCACTGTCCAGCAGCTCCAGCGGCTCCAGTTGAGCGCCACTGCCATTCTCACTGCCGCTCGTCACCGGAGCACCTCTGTTGCTCGTTCCGCCTTGTCCTAGCTCACGCAGCGCCACAGATCGCGCAGTCAGGCCCTCTGTCAGGTCTGGCGCGCCCACAGCAGCAGCTCCAGCTGCGAGTCTCGCTGCCAGCCGCCTCTCTTCGCCTCTCTCCGCCTCTCTCAGCCACTGCCAGTCAAGTTCGATCACCGGCAGTCACTGCTTCCTTACTTGACTCGCGTAAGAAATTTGATCTAGCATAATTAATTAACGTTAATAGTGTTAAGGTTATTTAGTTAATTTAGTTAGTTGGGTTAGTTAATGTTGTTAGTAGTTAATTAATTAACATTAATTGTGTTAATGTTAATGTTATTTAGATATGAAATAATAGCTAATTAAATTAATTAAGTTAATATTAGTTAATTAAACTTAATTAAATTAACTAATATTAGGTAATGAAATCAATTTTATTATTTGTAATTAATTAATCTAGCTAAGTTAATGGTAGAAATGTTAGTTAATTAAATTAACCCTATTATTTGTGGTTAATTAATGTAGTTAATTTAATTTGGTAGATGTGAGTAGTTAATAGCTTTATAATTTTATTGTTAATTTAATTAAGATATAATGTTATTGTAATGTATAAAATGGATTGTGTGGTGATGTTGAGATTAAGGAGGATGGGAAAATGTTGTTTGATTAATTGCCCGACGGATGGGCCGTATGGATTGAATATTTGTGAGACTGTTGATATTTTAACAGGTAGATAGTCCAATTTTAGGGGAGATGCTGCCGAAATTTCGGTAGAACTTAGATTAGTTTTAATTAACAATATAATTAATAAGTTTATTTAAATAAATTCTATAAATAAAGTACCCTGATTAATTATTTATTATCATTGTTATTCATTTAAGTATTCGAATATTTATTTATTCATTTTCATTGTTATTGTTTATCATTATTATTATTTGTTGATTTATTATTGTTTGTTGTTAACACTATTACTTATTTATTTGCATTTGATTTTGGATGCCTAATTGTGCATTGCGTTACGATGTTTAATTGATTAATATGTTTGCATTTAATTGCAATACTTGATTAATTGCGTTGTGATATGTTGTGCTTTGTTTGTGTGGAATTGGGATGAAGTGGGTCACCATGGGACTGTGAGACCGTACCGTTATATGGATCCAATATGATTACCGTTAGCCGGGTAAATGGGAGATCGGCGCCCCCGTGTGCACCTACCGTTACCGTTACCGATAACCACGGGTTGGCTTCTCGTCGTTGCGCACCGGACAGTCTAGATTTGATTGCAGCCCGCAGGGTGGCCTCCTGTTGTGAGCGCTTGATGATCTAGATTGGATGGAGACCACCGGGTTGCCTCCTGTTGGTATGAAAAAGAAAAGAGAGGATAGAAAAATAATGAGAGGGCTGGTGAAGTGAGGATTAGACCGGTCGGCCAGTATGGGGGATCGGCTCCCTGGTGCACATGTGAGAGGATGAGCCATGTGGGAGGACGGCTCATCGGGGGTTCGGTGACTCCACTGACTAATTTCCACTTGCTTGTTTAATTGAAGGTGACATTACTTGTGAGTGCTGGTGATATGCCATTTGTGTGATTGGTCGCGTGAGCACATAACTAGTCGGATGACTAGATTGATATATTTATACATTTGTGTGAATGCATGTGTTGTGCAATAAGTATTACTTCTTAGAAAACTCACATGTCTTGTTTATTTTTTTTCCAGGAAGTAAGTTTTTCTTTAATCCAGTTTAGGCTATGTTTCTTCGGCGCAGGGCAATAGGAAAATTTTCCTGGTTCTATAATTATTTCACTATGTAATTATGCGTATAAAAAGCTATGTATACCAAAGAATTAGTGACTCCGCAGTTGTAGAATTTACATATATTTAGATGTAAATTAACATAGACAAAATAATTCTGTAAGCCCATATTAGAATGTGATGTATTGTAAATTCGGCTCGAACTATAGAATGCTGTAGAAGATAAACTTGGGCCGAGAAATAATAAAATATTGAGGTTTATCTTTCATAATAATATGGGCTGAATGTTTAAAATTATATTGAGATAATAAATTTTTAGTGTTTCAGGCTTACTACGGGTCTCGGGGGCCTTAAGCTTACCTGGGCCCTAGTGCCGGTCCGGCCCATGGAATCGGGTCGTGACAAAGTTGGTATCAGAGCTTAGGTTAGGATTTTAGGACACAACTGCGGAGTATAGGAAATTTCTTTATGTTGGGATCGGCCGTAACCAACATAAGGAAGGAAACTTTGTGATTTCCCTCTCTAGGGATGGTGGACGCACCAGACCTTATGAGGTGGGAAAACCCACACTTATTGTGAAGATCCGTAAACTATAGAAGAACTAATTGAGGATTAGAGTGAAAGTAATGGATAGTAGGATGAACCCATCACAATACCTGTAGGGGCTAAAGCAATTATCAACCCTTAAGCTAGGGAATAGAGTAATACCTGATGGTAGTGGATTGGCCTGATCACCCAGTACACTACTTTTCATGTGAACTCTATTCCTATCAGTGAACAGGATAGTGTAGAGAATAAGTAGGTTTTCTAATTGTATGGTGGATTGATGAATTTGGGGTGAAGAAATCGGTATTTTAGTATTCAGTTCGGCTACTGAATTTCTTTAGAATTTCTTTTTATTGTTTTATTTACTTGATATTGATATTTAAATTTAAAACCCCATTTTTATTTTGAATTCAAATTGTGTTATGATAAATAAATTGAAAATTAATTATTTATATAGAAAAATTATTTTTGAAAAATTGTCTATTTATATCACAGGGCCGGTGGGATAAGATAAAGGGGTGGTAATGATAATGATAACAATGCTATAGGTAAGTAGGTAGTTCGCAGTCAAGATAGAAACACGAATGTTGGAATGGTCAGGTAGGCAATTTTGGGTACAGAAGTTGAGTTGCTACTAAATTTGGAGTATAGGATTGTTGGCAATAGAAATTCGAGGTTATAGTAATAGACTTAAGTTTCCTGTGAGTTTTAATCAAGTGACAATAAATGTAATAGATGATTGAACGAATACATTTTGAGTTATAATGAAACCTTTCATTCATTTATTTGTGGATGTCAATCAAATGATAATTTGTTTGTTAAATATCCTTACATGCTTTCTTTTCTAGTTGCATTCCTATTTCTTGCTCATCTCGAAAATTCGAGGACGAATTTTTATAAGGGGGGGAGACTGAAACAACCCGAATTTCTAATTTCAAAACATTTTCCAATTGAATTTTATGTACCGACAGCCTGGAAATTAATATAAATATTTTAGCATGAATACTGTGAGAAACCGAACCGAAAACTGATTGTAAAGCCGTGAACCAATCACAAAATCGAAGATTTGGGCCGAACCGAACCGAATCGAACCGGTTCGACCCAAACCATCTAGAATTTTCCTTTCTTTCTATTTCTAGCGCACCTCACTCCCCTTCCCCATTTTTTCTTTCTGCGCTTCCCGATCTCCGGCAACACCATCTCCGCCACCTTCTCCTCCTTTTCTTTCTTCTTCTTCTTCTCCTTCTTTTCCTTTTCTTTCTTTTTTTCTTTCTTTCCCCTTTCTTCTTCCCTGCACCTGCATTCGCACCACTGTCCAGCAGCTCCAGCGGCTCCAGTTGAGCGCCACTGCCATTCTCACTGCCGCTCGTCACCGGAGCACCTCTGTTGCTCGTTCCGCCTTGTCCTAGCTCACGCAGCGCCACAGATCGCGCAGTCAGGCCCTCTGTCAGGTCTGGCGCGCCCACAGCAGCAGCTCCAGCTGCGAGTCTCGCTGCCAGCCGCCTCTCTTCGCCTCTCTCCGCCTCTCTCAGCCACTGCCAGTCAAGTTCGATCACCGGCAGTCACTGCTTCCTTACTTGACTCGCGTAAGAAATTTGATCTAGCATAATTAATTAACGTTAATAGTGTTAAGGTTATTTAGTTAATTTAGTTAGTTGGGTTAGTTAATGTTGTTAGTAGTTAATTAATTAACATTAATTGTGTTAATGTTAATGTTATTTAGATATGAAATAATAGCTAATTAAATTAATTAAGTTAATATTAGTTAATTAAACTTAATTAAATTAACTAATATTAGGTAATGAAATCAATTTTATTATTTGTAATTAATTAATCTAGCTAAGTTAATGGTAGAAATGTTAGTTAATTAAATTAACCCTATTATTTGTGGTTAATTAATGTAGTTAATTTAATTTGGTAGATGTGAGTAGTTAATAGCTTTATAATTTTATTGTTAATTTAATTAAGATATAATGTTATTGTAATGTATAAAATGGATTGTGTGGTGATGTTGAGATTAAGGAGGATGGGAAAATGTTGTTTGATTAATTGCCCGACGGATGGGCCGTATGGATTGAATATTTGTGAGACTGTTGATATTTTAACAGGTAGATAGTCCAATTTTAGGGGAGATGCTGCCGAAATTTCGGTAGAACTTAGATTAGTTTTAATTAACAATATAATTAATAAGTTTATTTAAATAAATTCTATAAATAAAGTACCCTGATTAATTATTTATTATCATTGTTATTCATTTAAGTATTCGAATATTTATTTATTCATTTTCATTGTTATTGTTTATCATTATTATTATTTGTTGATTTATTATTGTTTGTTGTTAACACTATTACTTATTTATTTGCATTTGATTTTGGATGCCTAATTGTGCATTGCGTTACGATGTTTAA
This sequence comes from Jatropha curcas, assembly GCF_041381405.1. Classification (NCBI taxonomy): domain Eukaryota; kingdom Viridiplantae; phylum Streptophyta; class Magnoliopsida; order Malpighiales; family Euphorbiaceae; genus Jatropha; species Jatropha curcas. Next base: position 28,980,778 of record NC_143153.1, read on the forward strand.
TTGATTAATATGTTTGCATTTAATTGCAATACTTGATTAATTGCGTTGTGATATGTTGTGCTTTGTTTGTGTGGAATTGGGATGAAGTGGGTCACCATGGGACTGTGAGACCGTACCGTTATATGGATCCAATATGATTACCGTTAGCCGGGTAAATGGGAGATCGGCGCCCCCGTGTGCACCTACCGTTACCGTTACCGTTAACCACGGGTTGGCTTCTCGTCGTTGCGCACCGGACAGTCTAGATTTGATTGCAGCCCGCAGGGTGGCCTCCTGTTGTGAGCGCTTGATGATCTAGATTGGATGGAGACCACCGGGTTGCCTCCTGTTGGTATGAAAAAGAAAAGAGAGGATAGAAAAATAATGAGAGGGCTGGTGAAGTGAGGATTAGACCGGTCGGCCAGTATGGGGGATCGGCTCCCTGGTGCACATGTGAGAGGATGAGCCATGTGGGAGGACGGCTCATCGGGGGTTCGGTGACTCCACTGACTAATTTCCACTTGCTTGTTTAATTGAAGGTGACATTACTTGTGAGTGCTGGTGATATGCCATTTGTGTGATTGGTCGCGTGAGCACATAACTAGTCGGATGACTAGATTGATATATTTATACATTTGTGTGAATGCATGTGTTGTGCAATAAGTATTACTTCTTAGAAAACTCACATGTCTTGTTTATTTTTTTTCCAGGAAGTAAGTTTTTCTTTAATCCAGTTTAGGCTATGTTTCTTCGGCGCAGGGCAATAGGAAAATTTTCCTGGTTCTATAATTATTTCACTATGTAATTATGCGTATAAAAAGCTATGTATACCAAAGAATTAGTGACTCCGCAGTTGTAGAATTTACATATATTTAGATGTAAATTAACATAGACAAAATAATTCTGTAAGCCCATATTAGAATGTGATGTATTGTAAATTCGGCTCGAACTATAGAATGCTGTAGAAGATAAACTTGGGCCGAGAAATAATAAAATATTGAGGTTTATCTTTCATAATAATATGGGCTGAATGTTTAAAATTATATTGAGATAATAAATTTTTAGTGTTTCAGGCTTACTACGGGTCTCGGGGGCCTTAAGCTTACCTGGGCCCTAGTGCCGGTCCGGCCCATGGAATCGGGTCGTGACATTAGTGGTTTAGTACTCATCACTTAAGAGTATCGTGGCTTTTAATATTTCCATCCCACGTCAGTAAATATTAGGAAAATATATTTGGTAATGCTGCTATGTGCATATATTAATTTTATTACTTTTCCATTGACATCTTTAATAAAAAAAAATAATAAATAAATAAATAAATTAAAAAAAAAAAAAAAAAAAAAAAAAAAAAAAAAAACCTAAAACCTATGCTAGGTACCTTGCTATAGTTGAAGATTAGGATAAGAATATTGAGAAAATGTTTTAAATCAATTGTCCATTATTATCATCCTTTCTTTGGAAGAAAACAGAGCCCAGAAAAAAGGCAGCTCCTGTTATAGCAACCGTGTAAAGAAAGTCCCTGCGAGGCCAAGCATTTCCCCTTTGATCTCTACGACCTGCATTAATATATCTCTGGCGGCGGCAACGATGACAGTTCGGTATTTGATTCCCACGAACATCCTAAAATTAGAAAAGAACAGTGATTTAATGTTAGCACCCAATATTTCCGTTTCGGCAGCTCGATGAAGCTCAAAACCGAAACCACTCCAAACTTAGCTAAATCAAATTTGATACATTAACAACATACCTAAACAGGCTTGTTTGAGTAATGTCTCTGCGCTTCCCTCTTAGGAACCGTTTCTCTACAGAATTTGCACCTTTCCAATTTACGGGTGCAATGTGCAATATGCAAATTGATATTTGGGGCTGGAATTGCTTTCTCACTATCCACATAATAAATTATCAGAGCTTCTAATATTAAACAATTCCGAAAATCAAGAAATTACATTCATACATAAAGATATAATTTGTAATTCACAAACCAGTTTGTGCAAATTGTAGTGGAATCTTCAGGAGAAATTGCCATTTAGCTCCCCTGAAAATGTATCTACAAACCAAAATTAATTGGCTCCAAAGAAAGCAAAATATATATTAATTTCAAAGAAACTTGATTAAATAAATATTAAACAAATAGTTGGATCAATGTAAGAGTTTAGGAAATAAATCAAGAAAAGTATACTTTTGATCTTGATATTGCCATTTAATATTTTGCTAATGGTTAGTTTGAGATTCTGGGCTTTGGAATTGGAGAATACTTTTTAAGTTTTGGAGTTCTCGCGGTTACCTTCAAATATTCTTGGGCTATCATTTACTTAGCTCGGAGCCTTATGATAGTCTCCATTCCGAAGCAATCAAGTTGGCTTTCCCTTGTCTGACAAATTCATATTGCAGTGGCAGACCTAGAAAATTTTTTTTTACTATATTAAATATATAATTTTTTTTATTAAAAAAAGGTCAAAAACATAAATAAATTGAACTTTATAAATTAATTTAGACAATATACATATATATTAGAAAATTCAAAAATAAAAAAGGTCAATTTATCCCTCTTTTCATTAAGTGGATCTGCCACTGCGAACGGGCTTATAATTTCGGAAAGATATTTTTTTTGTCCCTGAGGTTTTGCATAATTAATCAACTCTTCCTCGTGTTTTTGACTATTAATTATTTAATCTCTGGTGTTTGATTCTATCATGTTAAATTGCAGTAAAAACAAAGAGAGAGAAGAGAGATATATTATTAAATGCCACATTGTACCCTTAATGAGATCAATCAAAAGGAGATATTTTGAAATAAATCCATCCAACCCAACCTCATTCCACCTAAATCTCCAGAAATAGGCATTTCATACCCCTAATTTTTCTTGCGATGGACAATCACAACAACCATGAGTAGCATCAATATGCACATTATAAAAACGCAAATAATCGATTTTAAGTAACCAATCTCTGCATCTAGGCATTCCAGCCTCCCTGCCATGCTTCTCATCTCGGTCTGAATCAACAAAACCTCCTCCTTCACATCACTAACACCTTGAGGAACGCTTCTTTGCCTGACTTCCTTCTCATTATTAGCTTTGGTTTCGCTAGAATCAACGTCAACTTGCTTACACCAACCCAGAAATAATCCACAGACATTATCGACACAATAACAGTAGAGACGATTTTTTGTTTAGAGATGCTTATCCCGGCTCTTTTCCCATACTTACAATACAAATTCACAAAACTCCCCTCGAATGAGTTGTTGCGGTCACATGATGAAGACATGATGAAGGGTTTTGTGAGAGAGAAAAAAACCTTTGATTTTGTAGAGAAAGTTCAGAAGTGGAAGGAAATTAGATATAATCTATTTCAAAATATCTCCTTTTGATTGATCTCGTTGAGGGTACAATATGGTATTTAAGAATATATTTCTCTCCTCTCTCTTTGTTTTTACATCGATTTAACGGCAAAAGCAGCTAAATTTAGACTAAATGACTGTTTAACGTGACAGAATCAAACCTCAGTGGCTAAATAATTAATAGTCAAAAACATGAGAACGAGTTGATTAATTATACAAAACCTTATGGACGAAAAAAATATTTTCCCTATAATTTCTTTTATTGTTCCTATAAAAAATAAAAGCAGATACTTTTGATGTAAGTAACTTGTCGCAAAATCGAGAAAAAATCAAATATAACCGAAATTTGTTTCACATATGGATTTAATTTTGATCAAGTGATTTTCTATGTATTTAGTTTATTTCAAATCAAGGAAATAACTAAATATAACAAAAAATTAGTTTATATATGAAAATTGAAAACTTATTGATTAAATAACATTTTGATGTAATTAATTTGTTACAAATTGAGGAATAAATAACCAAATTCATTTCAGATATGAAGATTAAATCTTTGTCAAGTAAAATAGTCAAATACCATGAACTTTGCACATGATGAAATTTCGCTCTATTTCAACCATATGATGTATCAATCATTTAAGAATATAAAATTACCATGAATTTCACGTGTTATTGTTATTAACAATCACACATCGACTAAATAACAAATTCACAAAGAGCGTATAAAGGTTGCAAGCTAATTCATTAATTGGTTAGTATTAACGTCCTTTTAATATTGGTTGGCCCAAATCCAAATAAATTTATATCATATTTTTTTACTTAAGCAGGTTATAATCCATTGCCCAGTTCACTTCTACCCTTTCAATCTGTACTAGTTGCAATTGCATTCTCTTTTTTAAATTTTAATTATGAGATGTAATTAATCTCTAAGTTTCATTTTAAGATATATTTATCCAAAAGTTAAAAATAGAGTGCAATTACAATAAATAGAAAATACAAGATATTTTTACTTAAACGCCAAAAACATATGACATGAGAACAAAAGGCGCATCATCCTCTTTTTATTTCTTATATTGTAAAAATTATTAAAGACTTCAATTAAATCGTTTTGATTTTGAAACAAGAAAGCCAAACACGTCCCTGAAACATAATGGGAAGGGTTTAATAATAAATACTCTTTTATTAAATAAGAATTAATACTTGAAATGTGCCAAACATGAAAATCCTCTACACCTTCACCTGGTCAAAACTTCATATAATTTCTAAAATTTTTTATGAGTTAGAGGAAAGAAACTAAAAATATTGCATGACCAAAACTTTTGTTAATCCATAATTAAGATGAAGTGGCTAATTTGTTCATTTCAAATTCCCAATCAATTCATTTTTGCAAGTATAAATACATTTTTATTGGTTAAAATAACCTTATTATAATTAAAAACAAAAATGTAATTTAACACTCACCGATTTAAATTCATTTCCATTCACCGGAATTTTACGTGGCATTCATATATGGACTTTCTAATTCCAGTGAAGTTAACACCATAAAAAAAAAAAAAAAAAAAAAAAAAAAAAACTCTCTCCTCCATATTGGACTCTCTTCTTACCTTGTCCTCTCTCTTTCCTCTTCACTCTCGTTTGCGCCCAAATTCATCCTCCATGTCAAGGTGAGAATAAGAAAATAACCGAAAAAAAAAAAGGTTTTTGAAATCTTAGTTTCTATTTCGTGTTTTTGGAATTCTATGAGTGATTTTTTGAATTTTGAAAGGTTTTTTTTTTTTTTTTTTTATATATTGCAAAAGAATGATAGCAATAAAGGGGAAAAGCAAGTTGAAGTTCATAAAAGAAAGGAGGAGGTGGCGATGGTCTGGTGTTAAGAAGGTAAAGCCTGTACTTTTTTTTTCTTTTTCAAACAAAAGCAATTTATTTTTTAGGTTTTTTCTGATTTATTAAATGGGGTATTTAGCTTTGGTTTCTTGTTTGGCTTGAGGTGTGAAGAGCATCAAAGCTTAGTTTCTTCTCTTTTGGATTTATTTTTGTTAGATTTGTAATGTGCTTTTTTAAATCGGTAATAACTTGAAAAATCTAGTCAATGTTGTTTCTAGATTTTGTTTTTCCGGTGAATGCGTATAGATGGTTTTTCGGTGAATGGAAATGAATTTAAATCGGTAAAAGGCATTTTAATGTTACAATATTGAAATTTGGATATTTTTAAAGTTACAAATTGAAGTTTATGTCCAATAACATAAGTCTCAAAAAAATTCAGGTCCCTCCAATGAAATTGACCCGAAAATGAGCTGACAATTAATTTTCCATTTTCCTTTTCATTATCATAAAACTATCTAAAAGGAAATCGGAAATATCAATAAGTTTTAATTTAGTGATAATGTTATCCATCATAACAATAATAATAATTGCACCTAACACAGAGCATATGCCACTATCTAGATTTAGGAACTGCCACCTACATAAATATAGTATATACCAACCTCTAGATGTAACTAAACGAACTCATATATTTAAATTTTTCATTTTCAATTCCACTCTGTCAGCCATAAATAAGTATCAGCAATGTCAAAATCTAGCACAGGAGACTTATTTGTTAATCACCCATTTAATTTGCTATAAATAATTCAACATTGCAACTCCCCTCCCATTGAAGAACAGAAACTATATATGTGTATTTGCTATATAATTCTTCTTGTCACATTTTTTAGGGTTTATTCGTGAAAATGGAGAAGAAGATGGGTTCTCTTGTTGGCTGGCTGGTAATGGTTATTTGGTTGATCTTGTTCTTCTTCTTTACTGCTGCTTCTCCTGGGTATGTTCTTGATTCTTATATATTTAATTAATTCTCCTTTGCTCTTCATTCTAATTAGATTTGTAATATTTTCTTACAATCAAGATTTTTCCAAACTACTTTGCTTTCAAAAAGTTAAGTGTATGTTTATAAAAATTATGCCCAAACTTAAATTAAATAGAAAAATTTTACAAGATTAAAAAGTTTAATTCATAGAATAACACTTATGCAAGAACTGGTTATGAACTCGAAATACTAAAAAAAAAAAAAAAAAAAAAAAAAAAAAGAAAAGAAGGAAAGATAAAGAAAAATTGATCCACTATATATGATTCTTGAGGAAGGATTTCAATTTTTTTTCTCGTTTTGCATGACATAACATTTTGGATTCATTGACAGAATTGATGTTTCGCAAAGTGACTACTGCTCATCGCCTGGAGTTCAGCTATATTTGAAGGATGGTCACAAAGTAATTATCTTTTTTATTATTTTTTCACTATCTAATTAATGTTATTTTCTTATAATAATTAATTAAATACTAATTAATCAAAACTTTCAGATTGTTATAGATAATGGACTTGTCCAAGTTACCCTATCAAATCCGAATGGTGACATCAACGAAATACAATACAATGAAATGGAAAACGTACTCTCAACTAAAAATCGAGAAGGTAATCGAGGGTATGTAATTTGAACTTCTAATATCTATATATATATATATATAATTTCAATATTATAATTTAAGATTTATTTGATTAATGGTTATTAATTTCCCAAAAAAATAAATTGAATTTAGGTATTGGGATATTGTGTGGAACAAGCCTGGAAGTCGCACAGCCTATGATAGGTAATTAAATTATGGTTTATTTCCTGTAAAAATATTTCATGAATTTCATTTGTCAATTACTAAAATATATGTATATGTATATATAAATACAGGTTAAAAGCAAGTAAATTTAGTGTTATAATGGAAGATGAAAACCAAGTGGAAGTTTCATTCACTAGAACATGGAATGCTTCCATTGGCGACAACACAGTCCCTCTAAATGTAGACAAGAGGTAAAATTTTTTATTATTTTATTAGATAAATAACTGCTTAATCCTTGATTATAATTAGTTATTAATCTGAACAAGTTTGCAGATATATATTGAGACGTGGCAGCTCAGGGATTTATATGTATGCCATATTAGAACGATTGGAAGGATGGCCTGACATTGACATTGATCAAATTAGAATCGTTTTTAAACTCCAAAATGACAAGTAAGGAACAAAAAATAATGGGTTTAACCAAACCCTTATATATGTTTTTTTTATAGTACTAATGGGTTGTGTAGTGATGGTCAGATTTCAGTTGATGATAGTATCAGATGATAGGCAAAGGATAATGCCATCACGTACAGACTTCCGCAATGGAAAACGTCTGGCCTATCCAGAAGCTATTCTCTTAACCAATCCAGTCAATCCTCAACTCAGAGGACAGGTACTTATTATTTCTTTCCTATATATACAAATAATATTATAAATTATTAAACAAAAAGAAAGCTATTACTTACATTCCAATTTATGACTCATTATTTTTGAAAAAAGAAAACAATTTTTTTTTTTTTTTTTTTTTTTAAGAAATGTATGTTTGCTAATGTTAAGCACAGGTGGAAGACAAATATCAATATTCATGTGATAACAAAGACAATAGGGTGCATGGTTGGATATCTGAGGATACACCTGTGGGATTCTGGATGATCACACCAAGTGATGAATATCGTGCAGGTGGGCCCCTCAAACAAGATCTCACCTCTCATGTAGGCCCTACTGTTCTCTCGGTAAGCCAATCACAGCCTGTTACACCTCCATTAAATTTATAGTTAAGTTTTTTTTTTTTTCTTTTTTGTTAATTGAATACTTCATTTAGATGAATATTAATAATTATTTGTAATTTACTGCCTAATTTTGTCAATTTTTGTAATCATTCAACTTAGTTTTCTGTTCAACTTTTTGCAATTCAATTTCAATTTGCATCTTACTATATATATATATATATATATATATGTTTCTTTCTTAATTTTTTAACTATTATCCGTCTTCATTTGAATTGTTGGCTTGGCTCCTTAATATTATTTATTCGAAATTTGTATTGACTGATAGTTTATTTCTTAATATTATTTATTTGAAATTTGTATTGACTGATAGTTTATTTTAAGGAATTAAGTAAGTATTAACCTCATGATTATAATATGCAGATGTTTACTAGTACCCATTATGCTGGGAAGGACTTAAATACACAATTCAGAAATGGAAAGCCATGGAAAAAAGTTTTTGGTCCTGTTTATATTTACCTTAATTCAATTTCTACCCAAGAGGACCCCTTGTTACTTTGGGAAGATGCTAAACAACAGGTATTACATAATTATACATTAATTTCATTTACTATTTTTCTATATTTCCCAAAAAATTAAGTTTATATACACTTAGTAATTTCAATATTAGATGTCAATGGAAGTCGAAAATTGGCCATACGATTTTCCCCGGTCGGAGGATTTCCCTTCTTCAGCTCGGCGTGGGGCAGTTTCCGGTCAATTGTTACTTCTTGACAGGTAGCATTATGTCATCTTTGAATTGAACATTTTCAATTAAATTAAAGGTAGTCCATAATGATTTAATTTCATTTCCATTATAGGTATGCTAGTAAGAGGTTAACTTGGGGTGCGTTTGCTTATGTGGGTTTGGCAGCCCCAGGAGAAGTGGGCTCATGGCAAACAGATTCCCAGGTTATTTTTCCCCTTTCTTATTTTGTTAGTAGGGTTCTAATTAGATGAATTCTTTCGCCCAAATTGGAAATCTCTCATTTTCTATAAATATTAAGAACACTTAATTTAATTATGAAAAATTACTAATTACATCTCTGTTCTTTTACTTTCTCTTATCATATTTCCATTTTCTTTGTTATCTTTTGTTAGGGTTATCAATTTTGGACACGAGCTAACAAGAAAGGTTATTTCTTAATTGAAAATGTTCGAGCTGGAAATTATAATTTGTATGCATGGGTTCCTGGTATTATTGGAGATTGGAAATATGATGCTAATATCACTATCCAACAAGGTTTTTTCTCCCTGGATTCTCATGTTTATAAAAAAAATGCAGATGTAATGTCAACTAATTACAATTTCAACTTATGTTTTTGATTTGCATTGCAGGATATGAAATGGAACTGGGTGTCCTTGTATATGAGCCACCAAGAAATGGTCCAACCCTTTGGGAAATAGGCATTCCTGATCGCACTGCTGCTGAGTTTTTTGTACCAGACACATACCCAACACTTGAGAACAAACTGTACACTAATCACCCAACTCAAAAGTACTAATGACTATTTATTCTCTGTTTGTAATTACTACTTTGACTGTACATTTTTACTCCTTTCATCATTAATTAATTTCAATGAACAGATTTAGGCAATATGGATTATGGGATAGATACACCGATTTGTATCCTACCCAAGATCTCATTTACACGGTTGGGGTTAGTAATTATCATCAGGATTGGTTCTTTGCACAGGTTCCCAGGTATTTTTTTTTTTTTTTATTTTGCGAAAACATAAACATAATGTGGATTATATATTAAAAAATCTTAATTTTAAATTTATGGCTGATAAAGTCGTGAATATATAAATTCAATCTTATAATTGATGAAATCAACTTTCTGGAAATATTAAATAAAAATTGTTTCATTGAGCAGGAATATAGGAAATCAGAATTACCAAGCAACTACATGGGAGATTAAATTTGAATTGGAAAATGTGAACCAAAATGGAAATTATACTCTCCAAGTAGCCTTGGCATCATCCGCCGCATCAGAACTTCAGGTAATATAATTGTAACATTTCAATACAATAACTTAGGGTCATCAATTTCTTTTATCCTTTTTTTGTTGGATGCGTTACTAATTTCGTTTCAGGCTTTATTGCTAAATTGTTAACTGTTTTGAAATGAAGGTTCGGTTCAATGATGAAAGAGCCAACAAACCTCATTTTACAACTAAGTTAATAGGCAGAGACAATGCCATTGCAAGGCATGGGATACATGGTTTGTATAGGTTGTACAGCATTAACGTTCAAAGCTATCTACTTAAAAGAGGAAACAACACTATATATCTAACACAGACAAGAAGTATAGGGCCTTTTCGTGGAATTATGTATGATTATATTCGCTTTGAAGGACCTGAACACACAACCTTCCTTTCTAAACATTTGTAGTTAATTTACAATAATTTTTAGACTTCAATATTACAAGTTCATCCCATATTAGTTACATATGCATTCTTTTTGGTTTTTTTATTTTTTTTTTATGGTCAGAAGGTTTAGTTCTCTTGATTTATAAAGCGTAAAGGTTTTTGGCGACGTCACGTAAAACGCGCTTCCTAATAGATCGAATTTATATTCTCACCCTTATAATGCATTCTTTACACAACTGCAATATATATATATATATATATATATACAAACGGTGCAATAATAATATCTTTAGAATGAAGAAAAGTGAAGGGGAGACAAACCCTAACAACAAGAAATAGTTGAATGAAAGTACAAAATGCCAACAATTTAAAAATATACATATGAAAGCCACATAATCAATTTCAGAAGATTTTATTAAGATAGATTGCGTAAAAAGAATTAGGTTCATATCTAATCACTGTTCAAAACATGATCAGGTGGGCTTTGCACATCAAAAGAGGTATGCTTCTCCTCCTACCTAATACCTATAAAATAAAACCAAAAACTAAAAAGGTTAATTAACTTATTAGTCCTTAAAATTTGACCGAAATTATTAACTCATCTCTATTATTTTGTAAAATTATTAATTTGATTTAAACCCGTTATATTATTCGGTCTTTCTATCCAAAATGTGATATTTTTGCCATTGAATATCTTATAATGTTTGATTATTTTTTAAATTTATATATAATAAAATATAACATTACTATTTTTTCTCTTATATTTAGTTTCTTAATTACGTGTACAAATTACATTTTTTGGATAGAAAAATTAAATAGTTTAATGTAACTAATTTTAAGAATAAATTAGTAATTTTATCAAATAATACAAATGAGTTAATAATTTTAATCAAATTTCAAGTACGAAACAGTTAATTACCTAAACAAAAATAAATAAATAAATAAACAAAAGACCAAATATATATATAATAATACAGCTTTGGTCGGAGAAAATTGGAAGTAATATATATGATGAAGTTCATGTGCTTCTTCCACTAATTTATTATTTTTATTGTTTTAAAATCCACAACTGAAAAGAAGTGATTATGGATGGTTGGGTCGAGAGATTAAAGTGACTTTTACTATTTTTTTTACTTGTTTAATGAAAAATGTGGATAACTACATCTTTCCTTTCTTGGTGTTTGCATATATGATTTGTTGATGATTGACACCTGGCCAAGCTCGCAGCAGGAGGCATGGATACTGCATAATTAATTAATTAATATAGTCTAATCTTGAGATTAGGGTTCCTTAATCCAAGGTCTTTATTTATTTTTTTGCTTTCTATACACCTTGTGCTTAGATGGAATCTCATTGGTCATCTTCACATGGGCTTTAGCCAATAGAAAATTGTGTACAGAGAACGCCACCAACCGCTTCATGATTATTGGACCTTGACCTGCCCGTACACTGAACTCCTCTAAGAACGTTAGTAGTGTGTTTATTTTTTTCTTAAAGTTTTCCCTTTTTTTAGTCATCAAAAACAACACTTAAAAAGGCGATACGAACTGTGAGTATTGAAACTCTAATCCTCTGCTACCTCTTTTTAATACTTGTATTCAGCTGAGTTTAAATTAGAGTATTTAATTTTAAAAAATATTTATAAATCAGATTTTTTTTTTTTTAATCATATGAGTCGATTGTTATTCAATTATAGAGGATGGAATGTCCCGTTCGGTTAGGGTGGCCACGGTTTTGGGACAAAATAACGTGGAATCGAAATCGAATTTGAAATTAACGGTTTCGGTTCTGGCGTGAAATCGGCCGGTTTTAATTTCTTAACGGTTTCAAAACCAACAGTTTCAAACAATTTTCCGACTGATTTTCTGGACAGTTCACATAATTTTAAAACCAAAAATCTAACTTACACAATAACCTTAACATAACTAGACATTATATAGCCGTTTATAATTGTTAAAATGGTTAATTTTGAGATTTTGATAAAATTTTTTGAAAAAATAAAAAAATATATGTTAAAACCACCGGTTCTAACCAGTTATCAAAACTTTTGATTCACGGTTCTAAAAAACTTAAAATCGAAACTGATCCGCAACCTCTTGATTACGGTTCTGATTTTGATTTCAACCGGTTGTGAACTTACCCTTTCAATTCTAAAAATCGGAGTTTGGCAACCCCTGCGCCCGCGCGCTCGGCTAGAAGTCCACGTTGCTAGGATTTGACAGGTTAACTCATTCGTATTTTTGTCCACTTAATTAAAATAAACTAATTAAATACATTATTCACGTATAATCAATCTTAGAATATTGATTCTAGAATTAGCTAGCATAGCAACACTATATTGATATGACCTATGCCGATATGTAACACTTATTTGATCCAGGAAATCACAACTGTTTCTAAGCTTTTATACAAAAATTAGGGATTAAGTTTTGTTAGAGAATTACATCTAATATTTTGTTCATGGATGAATGTTAAAATTTGAAATTCAAATTTTCATTCTCTCTTATTTATTTAATATTCTAAAAATTTAATGGAGAATAAAATGAACATTCCATGAAAATAATTCAACTTACCATGAGCTATTTAGCATTGCTCTTTATAAATAATTTTATTCTGAAATTAATTGATAGTTCAATGATTATATAAAATTTTCTTGAACTTGTGTTTTTCTTTGATTTCTTGCTTCAACCTTATTATTTTAAAAGTGATATAGACTATTAGAATTTAATTTACGAAAAAAATTAAAATTGGTACTTAAATTACAATCCAATTAACATATGAATATTTATATTTTTAAAAAACTAATTACGAAATTCATAAGTTATGATTTCATTAAGATTTTAATTTTTTCTGTCTAACACAGCTTACTTTGACCGTCAATTTACTAAGAAATAGATTTTAAATTATAGTCAAACTAATTATGAGATTCATAATTTATAATTTCTATTAACACTTTGGTTATTTCTCCAAAATATTAATAAAATCATAATTCAGAGAATTTATAGTTAGTTTTTGAAATCAAAATTTCTCACGTGTTAATTCGATTATAATTTATGAATCAATTATTTTTCCATTTTGAAGTTTTCTTCAATATGATTATTAAAATTTGTTTGTAATTTAAAAGGGTGCCAAATCCAAGAAAGTTCCTATTTAGAGCAATACATCATATTTTCTTTTTCGTAGTTGAATTACCTTTTTTAGAATTTAGAAAAAAAATAAAAATAACTCTTTTCGGCCAAATTATAGGGTTTGTACTTTATAGTTTGTATATCCAGTGTCGTACGGATAGTTTGCCATAGGGCTAAACTTTTGGTATGAGAGCGCCAAAAACTCCCTCGACTGGTGGATGTCCATTCTAGTCCACATGTGTGTCAGTCAATTTTGCTCTTGCACATGCTGCAAAATAATTTATGTCTAGTGTATTAACTAGTCGCAAATATAAGTTATTGGGGTTATTATACATAAACCGTATTCAAATATTCCTAAACCTTTTTTCTATAAAAATCCTCCATTGAAAAGAATATAAACTATTTTAATGTTTTTATAGAGATATTTTGCTTCCAAAATAGATTATGCTTCATGTTTTCTTTTTATTTATAGAAAACAGAAAAAATTCTTTGATTAAAAAAGTTAATTAATTAAATTTTTCTATCTAAAATGCTCTTAATAAGAGTTAATTTCATCATTAATTATGAAAATAACAACTGACACAAGAGTCGATCTTAAGAAATATATTACTACCCTCTACTTGCATGGATTGAAGCATCACTTTTGATAAAAAAATTCAAACATTTCATATTTCTATTATAACACTTTTTCACATCGAGGGCACGTTTTACATAATATGGATTCAGAAATAAAATAAATTTCGAAGCCAAAATTGAATGCCAAATTTCCATTGGAATACCGTAAATTCTCAAAATTTTTGGAAAAAGAAGGAAAAAAGACTAAAATTTTGGCTTTAACTTGTTTAAATTTAAATAACTTTTCTATTCAAATTCAAAATTAAAAACAAAATTTAATTCCTCAAATTTTAATTGAAATTCAGAAAGTATTGCCTAAATTAAATATGTTGCCGCCTAAATGAAATAAAATTTGAAGCTAAATTTTTTAAGTTTACAACCAAACTCCTCGACTTATAAATTTTGCCACATATAAAATGAAACCACAGTTAATAATCTGATTCAGAGAAAATCTATTCACTTCTCTATAATAATTAAATCAACCATATCTAGAAATAGTCATAATTTTGCATCAATTCTATAGGTAATGAAGCAGAAATGACTACAGATTACCTCTCAACAATACTGTCTTCATGCATTGCAGGATTGGGCACATCTTTTGGACTTTTGTCACATTGATTATCATCATTTCTTTGCTACTCAAGAAGACTATCATGTTTAGCCACATTTGCATTTTTTTTGCCACCATTAGCAAAAGTAGGAGTTTAAGAAACCTCAAAGTATTGACTAGTTCCTTCATAAAAGTGCCTCAAATCAGTAATAGAAGATTGCAGCTCTTCAAATTGTGCATTATTTTTCTATGTTTGTCCACCATTTTTGTCTACCTTTTCTACCAATGTGGCTGACAATACTAATTGTATTCAATTTTCAAAACCTCAACATGCCCTTTTCTACCAATGTGGCCGAAACAATATGTCCACACTTTTAGACATAAAACGCTGCAGTTTCCAAAACCTAGTTAGGCCCAACATATCTTCATTCCTTACACCAATAGTTGTAGCCACGTTTACAATGATAAAAATGAAAATATAGTCGTCGAAAATATAAATAAAGGCTAACTGCATTTATGTAGCGATAATTTTAACATTTAAAATTTGTATTTTAATTTTGTGACCAAATTTATATAAACACCACCATTATATAAAATTGATATGAAAAAGTGAGCTCATAACTGATCCTGTAAAACACGCATAATTAAATGCTGAGAATACTTATGTACGCGAATTCCATGTATTAAAAATTTAGATGTGGTGGAAGTGCAAGAGAATGAAAATGGGCCATGCAATTTTACTAGATTTGGTAACTTGAATAACACAGTAGAAAGGAATTCCAATTCCCTATTTTTCTCTAATTCTAAAGCAATGTCTCTGACGCATCACAAATTCCTTGCTCCAAATATACACACCAGAGATCATGTCTACGAATACTCAAAATACAATACGTTGGAATTGCAAGATGATCTCATCTCACTTTACTTATTATTAATATTTCTCTCTTTCCAAGAAAGACAATTCTAATTTTTGATCAGTCACTAAGCACACTTCCATTTGAAGAGGACAGAATATATAATGTAAAGCGAAAAATCTTAATTCAAACTGGCCTTTGAGATTTTCAAAAGTTAATTCTCATTTGCCATAATTTAAATTAATGTTCATTTACTTTACCATTCTTAAACTTTAATCTATAATATCAAAAATACTCATTTATGTAATATTAAAAATGTTTCTATCAGATTTTTTTTTTTTTTTATTCTTAAACTCCGTTCATTTCTTTTTCTGAAGACCGTTTATTTAAGGAATTGATACAAAGTGAGAAAAACTATTAATAGATAGAGAAAATGTGTATAAAATAATTCTATATCTTGCATATTGTTTTTGTCAACTTTCCTGCATGACTTGATGGAGAATTTCGTAGGAGTGCTTTTATTGTTATATAAATTGATTTTAGCCTAATTTTCTGATACAAAATGAAATTTACTAATAACAAAGGGCTAAATCATTTAAAAAATTCAAACTTTGCCGGTAGTTTTAGGTCCACTCTAAATCCAACTTTCTTCTCCTGGTACTCTGAACTTTAACTTTAGTTACAGTAGCATCCTAATTTCATATTGTATCCGATTTAATAAATAAAACACTATTTTTATTGGATTTATACTCTCTCTTATAGTTAATTTAACAAAAAAAAAAAATCACCATTTGACAACATCCTAACTAATATTAGTTAGAAATTTAAAATCATAAAAAATAATAAATTTTAGTTAGTTATAAGCATAAAATATTAGTTTAGGTTTTTGTTTTGTCATTTTTATGAAATTTTAGTTAGGGTTTAATGACATTATATTTAAGTTATAAAATCTCTTATAAAAATAGATTTTATTTGCTGCGTCATTGTTTTATTTTTAAGGAATCATTACTTGTTGTCGAAATTATATAAATAAATAAAAAGTATTTTATTTTTAAGATGAATAGATTATTTTTATTTTAATATTTTACATAAATAAATAAAAATATTTATCCAATAAAAATAATAATTTATTCATTGATTGGGTAAATTTTGAAATTAGGGTGCTATTATAACTAAAGTTAAAGTTAAAGGTACTATAAGAAGAAAGTTTGATTTATGATATAATTAAAACTATCTGCAAAGTTTTTGATTTTTTTTAATGATTTAGCCAATAATAAAATGTTTACTGCCAACTTCTCTCTCTCTATATATATAATTACTGAAACGGAAAATTCTTTCTCATTTGGCAAAGAAAATAAAAATTCTCTTTTAGCCATGCAAATTTTTTTTTCTCTTTTAAGTTTAACTCAAAATATTTAGATGAATCGTGAATTTTAAAGGAAAAAAAAATCCTCATAAATGAACATTAAAAGAGGTGCTCATTAATTATAATTTTTCAATATAAAAAACAAAAGTAGCCACTCAAATTTTCAATATTCTTTTTTATTTCTCATTAAACTAACCTTCTTCTGAAAATTCTAAATAGATAAAAAAAAGTATAAATAATTCGAGTTGACTCAGAAGTTGCTTGAACTTAATTTATAAAAAGTTTAGAAAGGTTTGGCTCAAATCGAGTTCAAACTCAAGCTCGATTTTGAGTCTGAGCCAACTCGTTTAGCGAATGAGCAAAACTTGAGCCTAATGATAATATTTCAATTCAACTTCTTCAAGTCTTATTGAGCGTTTATCACTGTTAAGCCTTTTCTACTCGAAGTAAATAGGTTTAAAATGAATTAACTCGAGTTGAGCTTGAACTCAAAATTTCTTGAGCTTGCATTTATATTCTACTCTATCAATATTATTACTCAATGCAACCGATATACTAATTTAATTACCAATATATAGAAAACAAATAAAAAAAGAGAATCAATATACTAATTTATTTGATTGATTTCTGACCATAAAATATAAAATATAAATTAGCCCTAATGCATAAACCATAATTAGATTAACTAAACCTTGGGTTGTTATAATAATCTAATATAAAATTGAGACCAAATGCCTTGTTAATACTAATGTTCATCAAATAATTATTACTTTCCCACGTGTCAATAATTCATAGGGCCAACGGCACCCATAGAAAAAATACTAAAAATTAAATTAAAAATAATATATATATATGTTCCAAATTCTTTGTCTAATTAATAGTTGAATAATGTAATATTCCAATTAAAATTAAACAGTTTCACCCTCAAATCTAAAAAGAGCCCTTTGCTTATAATTGCTTATAAAGGATTCGATAGCATCTAAACTACTTTCTGATTATAACTCAAAGGCTACCTTTGGCTGCTTAAACCAGTAAGTAAGCTTTTCTTCAAACCCTTATTTTCTGTCTTAACCAAACATTAATCTCTACTTATTATTCATATTAATCAAGATTTGCTTTAATCACTTCCTTAATTTTTTTCAGACAGAAACCCTAAAAAGATTGATTCTTATACATCATCATGGGAAGAGGGAAGATTGTGATTCGAAGAATTGATAATTCTACAAGCAGACAAGTTACCTTTTCGAAACGACGAAAGGGTTTGATTAAGAAAGCAAAAGAGTTGGCAATTCTTTGTGATGCAGAAGTTGGACTTGTTATCTTTTCTAGCTCCGGCAAGCTTTATGAATTTGCAAATACCAGGTTTGACATTTATCAATATAAATTTTCATTTATTTGTTATATGAAATTATTATTAAAATCTAGCTATCTTTTTGGGAAATTTAGCAAGTTCTACACCTTCAGAATATTCACTTCTTCCTGCAAAAAATTACTATATTCAATTTAATTAAATGTATTTAAAATATTTTAAAGATATGATGATTAGATAATTAGGGTTTGGTTACATAAAAATCTTGCATGTATCAACTGAAGAAAAATAAGAGAGGATATGTTCTGCAGTAATTAAAATTAAAAGCTTTAAGTATAGATGCTGCTTGGATATTCAAAGTCATATTAACTAATTTATAAGATGTAATAAAATGCAATATATAGGATGAGTATTATGAATTTTAGCTGATAAGATCCATAAACATGAGATCCCATTCAAGAGTACTGTTTAACTTTCTTCTAACTGGTTTTTCTCCTATAATCGTTTTTCTTTGTAGCAATCGGAAAAGAATTGCATGAAAGGTTCCGAAGAGGCTTCTAGGCAAAGAGATTTTCATTAGGAGAACAGAAAATGACTAAATGAGAGTACAAATGAATGATCAAGAAGAAAAAAAAAAGAAATGAGAGTACTTCACATTTGTTATAGGATTTGAACTTGCTTATGTAGTAGAGATGTATATATCATTGATAAAAAAGGAGAGAATAGCTTTTGGAACCCATTTGGTTTAGAAGAAAAGATGTATATATCATTGATATAAGCAAGTTGTATGGATAAAGTAACTATTGATGCAATCCAACAAAGATATGATAAACATATTAGAAAGTGAAAAGAAGGGAAAAAATTTATAGAATGAGAGAGATATGGTGAGTATGTAAAGAAACATACTTTAGGTAGCAAAATTATTGCCAATTGAATATACATTAGGGAAAAGAAGGTTCAAGACTTGTGAAGTTTTAGATTGGTGGTTTGTCAAATTAGGAAAAAATATAGGTTTAGGATTTCAACTCCAAATGTTATATATAGTCAAGTCTTGATACCACAGTAAACAACCAGTTAAAAATTTAGACCAGAGAGTGAATGGCTGAAATAAGGTTTCTTATATTATGTAATTAATATAACTCCAACTCTTATTAACTCTACTCTTTACATGGAAATCATAAAATCCTTCTTCTTATCAGTCACCTTTCATCATTTCTTTGTGAATTGAAAATTCTCTCCAATCTTGTAATACTATGAAATAGGTACAAATATTAAATTTGATAAAATTCTGATTAATTAGCTTATCTATACTTCAAATCTAACCTAATCTTTCTTCTCTTATTCAGTTAATTATGCCACACCTATTTGAAAGTTCCCAACATCATGTTTTGTTTTCTTCCTACCTCTTTGTAGCTAGGTTCAAAGCAAATGTTATGTTTGCATACAAGGATATATTTGTCTTTGCATGGTGGAATTTCCTCTCTTATGCAACACTATTTGAAAGTTCCCAACATGTTTTGCTTTCTTCTGATTGCCTTGTAGCTACCTAGGTTCAATTCAAATGTCATGTTTGGATACAAGGATAATTTGTCTTTGCATGGTGGAACACTATCTTTTTTCCAATCTAAGTAAAAACCTGTAAAACATAGTATTTTCCTTTTATGGAAAAGTATCATTTCATTATTAAATAAAAAGTTTTGATCTTTAAAAAACAAAGCATGATGTATACAAAGGTGCATACTTGGATTATAGATAGATGTTATTGTTAGGTTATATACCACAATCAATTACATAGATCAAGTTGATATTTAATATCCTAGTCCATTATTTTAAGGAATTATATATTAAAATTCAATAAATTAGTACTAAGAAATGATGTTACCCACTTAACAAATTCTGTCTAAAGAGATATTATTGAAAAGCTAACAATACTATAAAATAACTTTAATTAATGTATCTCTCTAAACAAAAATTAATCAAAGCATCCAAGGCTAATCAAACAACCTAGCTTTTTGTGATACCTTTGTGTCCTTAAATATTTGGCCTTTTGTTATGGATGCATTGCACGCTTGGCTTTTAAGGCAACTTTCATAATTTTTAATTGAATATAAATAAAGTAACAGTAAGGTAATAGTTTTATTAAAATAAATAATCTGTCCTATCCTGCTTCATATGCATGCTTAGCACTTCTTTTTGACAGTAGATAAACTTCAATCCCATAATGGTTTGTGTTATGCTATTCTAGTAGATTCAGATAGTGTTTCGCTGTTTTTTAAATAATTTTTAGTGTTTTAATCAGTCAAAACAAATGTTATTTTTTATATTGTTCGGTAATATAGCGTTTGAATTAAATTTTAGAGTTGAAGGTAGTGTTTTATAAAATATTAATTCCTGTAATGTTCAACTTTTAGCATTTATGAAAATCTACTCAAAGAACTACTAACTACTAAAATAACTAAAAACACTACTAAAGCATCTAATGACTATGAAAACAGCTAATTTTGCCGAACATGACTTTTAACATCAAACCCCTTTAATAACAAGGTCAAATGACCAAACAAATCCTAAATTTGGAAGAAAATGTGTTAGAACTCTCAAATAGATCATTATGCATTTAAGTTTAAGGCCTGGAGGGTTTTTTTCCTTTTTCAAAATTATTAACCATACACGATAAGTACCAAAAAAAAAAAAAAAAAAGGAAAAAAATAGCATATGTCAACATTCTAACATAGTATAATGCACATAATTGTATTACATTCTATTATGACTTATATATCAAAAGTATCTTTAAGTATTTTGATTTTCACTGCATTTCCTCTCTTTACACCACCTTCTCATGCTAATGTCTATGCTTATTTCATTTTTTTTTTTTTATATATAAATAAAAATAAAACAAGGGTGTTCAAAATTTAATATTCCTTTGTAAAATTTTCTTATATTTGACATATAAAAATGTTATATATGCATATAATAAACAGAATTGAAATGATGGACTATATATTAAATTCCCAATTGTTCAAAAATTTTACGTGTTAATCATTAACCCATAAAATAAAGATCACTATATATTGAGAATTTGTTATTGGATTTATAATAGTTGGCGTTAATCATAATTGAAATCCTAAATTTACTCAAAATTTCGAAATTTTAGAAAAATACAATATCAAGTCTTTTGATTAGGAGAAGATCAAACGTTGTGTTAAAAATCAAGTAATAAAGATAATTGATTTCATATCAATCTTATTTGTTGAACTTACCCCTAAATTCAAAAAAAAAAATAATCAACTTTAGTTTATTCTAACTAATTAACTTTATTTTTTTAACATTGTGATAACTGAAATCAAATGCAATTCAAAACGCATTTGGGATGGTTAAATAAAGATTTTATAATTCCAACACTGAAAATTTATTCTAAAAAATTAATATTTTCAATGTGACGTTTTTTATAATAATAGATAAAAGGAAAATACGAAAATATATCCGTCAATTTATAACTTTAATTGAATGACACTCAATTTTTTGTGAAGGTTATAAAATTTAGTACATGTTCAAATTTGCTAGAGCGAGTGAATCAACAAAGAAGAGCTTACATGTCAAGCTTTCCAAACTATTTCTCTCTCTCTCAAATTTTTAAGCTGTTACCTTCTTTTCTCTTTCTTTATTCTACCATTGTTTTAGAATCAAAATGGCTTTTGTTGCTCCTGAATTCGAATTAATTATTCAACCTTTTAGAATCCTTTCTTTTCAACAAATTTGTGGAAGATTTTGAATCTTTCTCCTTCATTTCCGCCGTCAAAACAGCCTCCTTCCTTCCTTACCTCTCCTTTTTCTCCAATTCAGATCTCTCTCTACAAAATTCTTTCTTCATGGTCATTTCTTTAAAGAGCAGCAGTAATAATAAAAAACACCAAAAAAAAAAAAAAAAAAGAACCTCTTTTATAATGACAAGACCAAAATATATGCACGGAACCCAAAAGCAAAACATCAAAACATCAATGCAAAAATAAAAAATTTCTAGACAAAGAGAAATTCCTCCAAGGGTAAAAAAATTTTTTTTTTTTTTTTTTAAATTGCGCAGTTCTTGCACTTAGCATTCCTCCAAGAGTGCAAGTCCTAGCCAGAAGAGAAATTCTTCACTTGGGACTTTCCCTTCAAAATTAACCTCTCTGATCTGATTTATGATTAAAAGTTCTTAAAAAACTATCCATAAATTAAAAATGAAAACAAAATAAAGTTGATAAATTAAAAATTCTTACATCACTAGTTCACATATTTAGAATCTGCTATGTGCAAAAGCACAGTTATAAAGCCTGAAAAGGCATTACTGTCACCAAGTTGTCTGCCCAAGAAGAAAAATAAGTAGAGACATCAATTTACCTAAACATGGAGAAAAAAAAAAGAAAAGATAAAATAGACATCAAAATAGATACTCAACGAGTCATCAACCACCCATGCAATACAATTCTCAAATATAAAAAATCTTTTATCAAAGTGAGTCTGTTCAAAAGATTAAACTACCAGTTACAATATCCAAGCACCATTGTAGGCAATCATGACAAATTTTAGTGGTTCTTGGCTAATTATGAGAATTTGCTAGCATACAGGACATTGGAAAGGCTACAAAATTGAAAACTTCTGCAGATCACAAAATGTAATGGATGCTATATTTTTATTTGTACTGGATTTACCGATTTCTTGTCCTTAATAGATTTTCATGACAAAGCATTCAACTTGATATTCGCCAGATATAAAGCATATATCAGAAAGAAAAAAACACATAATACCACAAAAGTTGCTTTTCTAGCCAGCACTATTTTTGAAGTGATGCCACCACTTTTTGCTTATTTTCTAAATATAAGAACTATGCTTGTGCAAAATATGATTCTTTTTTGTCTTTTCAGCAGCATGAAATCTGTTATTGAACGATACAACAAAACAAAAGAGGAACACCAGCAATTGCTGAATCCAACATCAGAAGTTAAGGTAAACTCTACTAGTTGCTCCTCATTTCCTTCAATGCAATTTTACCACCATCATAATAGTTATATCATGAGAAAATTCTGTTCATTTTTTTTAAAAAAATAAAAAAGCAAGATATTCTTTGAGAAGATTCTGTTGCATTTAACTCCCCTAATTGAGCAAATATCAATCAAAAACGTAAAACTGCTAATTTGTCTCGATTGAGTTAGCAACTATGGGTTTCAGAAGGCAAAATGAAAGCAGCAGCACACAGAAATTTACTGAATGTGATAGTGGAAAAACTTGAATTGTTTCAACGCAAAACATGATGTGGACCAACGTGATAGCTTAATTACCGAATCTATATGTTAACATGAACTGCATATGGATTACTATAAGACATTCGTGTCATCATAACTTGCTCGGAACAAAATCAATATCTGCTTCTAATAATATGTCCACATTTTGGCTTAGTTCAGAGCACATAGGGTGAAAGAAAGAGAGAAATAGAATATCAAATGATATATGATTCCCACATGTAAGGTCTATGAGTTATCACATAAAAATTAATGTAGTAAAGCATCAATACCAATTGATCTATGATTAAACTAATCTGTTCATAAAATAAAAAAGACTACAATCTAAGTCCAGTAAAAAGGCATCATAAATGACTGAAATTTCCAGAAATTGAATGGCTATATCTATTTTCATTTTAATTGAGCTTAAACAGGTTGAGACAAAGTCCTACTAAAGTTCTTTGAAACATGCATTTTCTTGAATCTGTAAGAAATAATAAGTATTTTGAGATGAAAAACTTGTATCGCCGTGAAGTTACTTGAGTCAATTAAGCACAGACACGTATACAAGTATATTAAAAAGTCTATGACCAAGAAAACTGTTCAAATTTTGATCACTCCATAGGTTCCGTAAAGCAATATTTATTGTTATTGATGGCATCTCCTAATTGCTATATGACTACAGTAAAGGAATTTATAAAAATTTTGAAAAAGCATATCACAAATCATATCACAATACCTAATCAGCCTTAAAAGCAGATGCAAGCCCTAGTTCCCATTTATATGAAATTCCTATCAAATGGCTAAATTTGAATTTTCAAAATGTTCATAGTTTGTACTTCCTGCTTTCAATTCTTTCATTTGCTTTATTCAGAAAAACAAAAATTGCAAAATTACTAGTTTCTTATCCATATATTACTTGTATCATTTTAGCAAACTCTTATAATTCTTTGGTTTAGACAGCTGAGCTAGTCAGTTCAGAAAATTCATATTAAATTATCTAGTAACTCATCCTCAAAATATTTGGAAGCTTATCTCACAATTAGCATGCCATTTATGCATTAAAAATGCACATCATTGCATGCACATCTTATTTATATGCTTAAACCTTATACTGGATACTTGACTTTAAAGTTCTGGCAAAGAGAAGCAGCAATCTTAAGGCAACAACTGCACAACTTGCAAGAAAGCCATCGGTATGATCCTTCTACTTGAAATTACTATTATTGTACCATTTATGAGAAGGCTAGCAGGTTGAAATGAGTGAATTTAAAAATTGATAGCATGAAAAAGTTAAGTTGGCAAAGCCAAATTCATGTTATCTAGTCTCAGACCAAGTGGTCAAAACTCAAAAGAGATAAAAGTGAATATACAAAAAGGACCTAACAGCTGAAAATAACACATATCTAAAGATTTTTCCCTGAAACGATTATCAATAACAATGTCATAAAGTTAAACAAGCATTCTCTAAAACATTCCTAATAGGTTCCAAAAACCACATGTTATTCAAGCATGACAACAGTTAGTGATAGTAAACTGCAAATTGTGCATGTACACATATAACTAAAAACTCTAAGAAATATGAGATAAGTGAACCCATTCTATGTGTCAAATGTTATTCAAGCATAACAACAGTTAGTGATAGTAAACTGCAAATTGTGCATGTACACATAATAACTAAAAACTCTAAGAAATATGAGATAAGTGAACCTATTCTATACGTCAAATGCAATGTCTACTGATTAAGCTAAATATATATTCTGATATCGCAGACAACTGTTGGGAGAACAACTTTATGGTTTGACGGTCAAAGACCTACAAAGCCTAGAGAATCAATTGGAAATGAGTTTGCGGGGGATTCGCATGAAAAAGGTTCAAAATTTTGCTATTCTAATATATGTCGTATATAATTTCATGCGATGACTTGTAATTATCATACATTATATTTCAATTTCTACAGGAACAAATCTTGACTGATGAAATACAAGAGCTTAGTCGAAAGGTCCTTCGAAAAACTCCATCATTTTCTCACAAGTTGCTGTTATAACCTATTTCCATTCCAATATTAATTTTCCAGTTCTCATCACAGGGAAACCTTTTTCATAAGGAAAATGTTGAACTGTATAAGAAGGTAAACCTCATACGTCAAGAAAACATTGAGTTGTACAAGAAGGTAATAAGACTTGATTACTCAGACACTTCAGGCAACCACAGTAACTCACTTAACCAACTTCATATTCTGAAAAGTTAAGACTATATAGACAATGAATCTAAAATCATTGCTAAGTTCAACCATGGGCTTATTCTTTCAGGTTTATGGTACAAGGGAAGAGAATACAACTGGAAATTCCTTTCTTATGTATGGGTTCAACGGTGAAGAAAATTCTTGCATCCCGACCCATTTGCAACTAAGCCAGCCTGAAACCCCAAACACCGAGGCACCACCCAAAGCAACAGAGTAAAAGTAAGAAGAAGAAAGACTTTTATCCTTGGACAGCAGGTCGGCAGCATGAGTTCATACACTTCTACATTGATATCAAATACTGTGTTTATCAAATCGCAGCTGTCTAAAATCAACACTGCGATTGAGACAAATAGGTAAACCACCCAAGAATAGAAATAAGAATGTCAGTCACTTGATCTAGACAAAATCAAATATGAACGTCAGTCATTTGATATAGGCAAAATCAATCAGCATAATAAATCTGACAGTGTCTATCATGTCTTGATCCATGCATGAAGCCACCCAATATCTATGTAAATTTGCATATCATGAAATAAAAATATAGCGTGTTTAAAATTTTGCTCAGACATCTATATATTATTTTATTTTTTTAGGTAAATAAGAAGATCTAAATGTAATTCTTCTTCCTGTGTTTGAAAAGAAATTGAAGGCAGATTCATTTATGGACCACATATATAACGATTAGCAATTACAAGAGAGATCACATACAATAACAACGGCATGCATGAAAATTGATTTTTCAACAAAGCTCTTTCAAAACCTGCTCCAGAAAAATAAAAAAAATATAACATGGATCAGAAAATGAGTCCATTCACTATAAATTATAATTGAATAAAAGATAGGCCATTACGAACAGAATATAGCAGTGGGAAAGAAACCTTTGCTTACTCATGCCATTCACTTCGGTGATACCCAGCAACTAAATGAATGAATGATTTTTATTCAATAGGTCAAGTACTTCCTCACTCACGCTAACAAAAATTTGGGTTTTCTTCCAACATAAGGACATGGACCTAAATTTATACTATGAGGCATGCAATAATTTTCAAACTAAGAAGGATTTGGAATCTCCTTCAATTATAGAGCTTGTTCAAAGCAGCTTGCATTGACAATAGACTTGGGCCTCCTTACGAAAGATCCACAAGGGCCCTGCAGCTAAAAATTGGGCTTTACAGAAAAAGAGAAGCACTGAATTCACAACCTAACAGCTAGGTGTAGCTCGATTGTGCTGCAGGAAATTTGAGATAGTCACCAAATACTATAACCTAGGTACTACCATATTCTGAGAAGTACACTCCTTGGCCAATGTAACACTCCTTGGCTAATGTAAAAAATAAGATGTCCAAAACAAACTTAAAGGGTATCAAGGGATACTTTTAAAGTGCTTAATAAAAGCAACAGCATAAGCTTAGTTTCTCGACACAGTATCCAATCTGTTTTCTCTTTTCTTTTTAAATTTTTCCTCTTTTGCTACAAGTGTGCAAGTCCAAGGTGAGTGAGATCTTCCAAGAGATTCATTTTCATAATCTTGTTCAAGCATAGGTTATACATTCCTTCAAAACAGCTCATATTTTCTGACAGCTGACGTTCACACGCCGTTTGAGCACTATAATAGATAAACAAACAAAAACCAAAATGCTTGGCTGTCTGCTATTTGCCTTTCAACCTGAATGGCTTAACCCCTACCTCAAACCATAGAGACAAAAATAACTAACAACTAAAAACATCAAACAACACATGAAATTTTTACTTGTTATCATAATTCGACTCACAAGAAACCACTACAACTTAAAGATGAACAAAAATTTGAGGTCAAACAAACACGAGCAAGCAGCAAACAAAAGAAATTTCTAACCTGCAAGAGGGTCAATATTACAAAATAACTAGTGTTCTATAATAAACCTCGATCACAAGGTGGATAAGTATAAATAAGCTAATCACAAGTAAGTTTTTTTGGTTTCCTTTTATATGCTTTGAAACTGAATTATGTCGGTGTTTGCAGCTAGAAAGGATAAACAAATTCATCACCCCATTGTATTTCCCATGAGAAGCAGGATACACAACACCACATAGCAAAATTGTGAAAACATCAATTCAGCTAGTTTTCAAGATTCACATTTTGTAAGATGTTATGGATGACTAAACTATCACCAATCCATGAAAGCACGTAACCCCAACCCCGCCCCGCCCCGCCCAACCCCCCCCCCCCCCCCAAAAAAAAAAAAAAAAAGGAGAAATACTCCAGGGTGACACAAATGCTACCATAGGAGTTGAGAAAACAAGCATCTGACTGAGCAGCTATTCAAAATATAGATGTTTATGACAAAAGCAAGAAAGGGCAATGTGGTTTTCCTTAATATCTGAAATTAATGACTGGCGCAAATGTTTGAATTTTGACACTCAATTATAGTGTCAAGAAAAGGTCATTGTGCTACTCTGGCATATTCAAATAAGCAGGAAAAACTTTACATTTTCTTACTGGGTCTAATTTCTTGGCATTCTTCACAAGTCCACAGTTAGGGCTGTAATTCAGCCAAACCGGTCATGAATGGCTTGAGGCTCAGCTTAAAACAAGCTCATTTAAGCACATTTGATAATTTTAACAAGCACAATTTGAGTCTAATTATCGAGCTCAAATAATAAACGAGCCAAGCTCGTGCTCAAGCTAAAGCCTGTAAAGAGGCAAAGTTTTTTACTTCTTTTTTTTTTTTTTCTTTTTACTATAATCTGTAAAGCCTATCTCGAGCTCGAGTAAACCTCTAATAAGAGGAGCTTAGTTCAGCTCATTTACAGCCCTACAGCCAGTTAAGAGCAACATGCCACATGCAACAACTGCAAGTATCCTCTTCAATCCAATTTTCAAATTTTTGACAAATTTCATTACCAAATAAACAATAAACAGGAGAACCTTCCAATAACAAGGCCATAATACAACCATAAAACGATATTTAACCAAGGGCAAATAATCAAATAAAACAGTAAACACGATCCTAATTCCTAACATAACCTCAACCAAGCGAAATGAAAAAAATTCCTAAAGCAGGCGGGCCAAATTGAAACCTCAATAGCAGCCAAGAAACAACTCGAAAGAGACGAGAAATCACAAATCCACCGAAATACAAGGAATCTAAAGTTAGAGAAACATTAAAAAAAAAAAAAAAAAAAAGCGAGTTTAAAATGTTGAAAATGCAGAATCAATGTATTAGCTATGTGAAAGAGCCAATCATGATCAAAGCAAGAACGAGATTGAAAAGAGCAAAAAAATGAGAGAAAGAGAGGATCAGATTCTTCACCTTGTTTGCTCGTTAAAAGAACTGAAAGGCAATCCCAGAGAGAAAAAAACCTGCGGGAAATGTTTAAACATGTGACGAAGACTAGAAGGGACTTTAAAAATATCTTGGCGATGGTTGGAGAATGTGACAGGTGGTCCATGCCGACGTAACAGTTTTCATTAAAATAATTTAATACTAATTTTATTAATACGTTAAACATGCATTCATGCTTTATTGAACCTTGATAATATTACTGGTATATTTTAATTTTTAAATTGTATAAAGTACAAAATTATAAATCCTTTTAACTATTATTTTATTATATCTCGAATAAATATCGACAATAATTTTAGTTCATTAGATTATTCAAAAATTTTAATAAAAAATATTTTTTTATGAAAGTTATAAAATTAAATATATTATTTTTTGAAAACCTCTAAATAAAAAATAAACATATTTTTCATTTTTATTATAGGTCTACAATACTCCAATTTATTAATATCAAAAATCCCCGGTTTAAATTTCACAATTTCATGAATATTATGTATGGAAAGTTAATGAAAAAAATAGAAATTAGAAAACTTCTACGTTTCAAAATAAAATAAGAAAAAAACTTAGACAATAATCGTTGGATTAATTTTCTTTTATATAGAAAATAAGAGAATGGAAAATATTTCCTATTTATAAATGCTAAGAAAACATTTCTTTTATCATGGAAAAGATTTGTGCATTCCAAATTATTTTTTCTTAAAAACAATTTTCTGTTTTCTTTTCTTTTCTTTTTTTTTTTTTTTTCAAGTTTCAAATAACAGGAAGAAGACTATAAACAATTTATCACTGAATATATTTGTTAAGCAAATTAATTTCAAACGTGTAATTGAGTAAATTTCCTGGAAACCCAATCCTGGGATGGAAATTTGTATGGAGCCCAAGAAATCCGAACATCCCCATTTTATTTGAATTTACGGGCCCAACCCAAATTGGATAACCTGCCTCTAAAAGCCCCACAAGTGGAATAATAAAAAGAAAAAGGGCAAAAAAGGATCATCACTCCAACTGAATTTGGGATAAATTTTGTAATATTCACATTTAGTGTAAGTGAATTGAAAATGTAGAATTTATTACAAATTAATTTTAAATAGAATTTATTTATAAATGAATTTTTCACATTTGTAATAAATTTAAAATTAAAATTTTAGTTCTTTTTATTTTCTAAAATACCCCGAGCATGATAATCTTAGAAGACTAAAAGCATAGTCAAAACTAAGAAAAAACCATTTGGTTGTAAAATATAATTTTTATATTTTTAAGGATTAAAATATATATTTTTTTAATTTCTTAGGGGTGCGGTGGTCTCTTCAAATTTTCATCCAGTACCGCCCTAGTTAGGAGGATCGATAGTTTTATCATAAAATTTTGGTGTTTAAATTTATAAAATTCATTTAAAAAATTATACATTTCTTAATAAAATTTGATTTAATTATACTCAAATATGTAGAATTAAATTCGCAAAAATTAGATCTTCATTTTTTTCATAATAAATAAAAAAATTTGAATTTATAAATAAATCACATAAAATTTTATAAAAATCATTTATTATAAAAAAGGATCATTATATTCTGTACGAGAAACCATAAAATTTTCTGCTAGCAATAGCATTATGCAGTTTATAATTTAATTTTACATTTTTTACTATATAATCTAATTTTTATTTTTTTGTTGAAAAAAAAACAAAAAAATCTAATTTTTATTTTAAAAAAGAAGAATATATTCATACAATAACTCAAAGTATTAGGTACTATTTCCATATATATATATATATATCACGTTTACATCATATATGACCTAGTAATATAATTAAATGAAATATTGAATCAAACATATAATAATTAATAATAAAGTTTGATGATAAAAAGAGAGAGAAAAGAAAGGGAAAAAGCTATCATTCCTTCCCAACTTAGGTGGGCCAATGCCTCTGGATCCAACAACATGTTATGTTGTTAGCTAATGCAACTGGCATTGGTACCAACCCCCTCTTTCACTGCTTCTCTGCTACAAATTTCTGGTAACAACTGACCAACACAAAATGAAACAGTCTTCAGATTAATCATGAGCACCCAAAAACCCTAAAATCTAGATCTACATCAAAAACAAATAATTAATGTTTGAAGAACAGTTTCAAATTGTTCTTTTAACTGTTTTTTGACTTCAATAATTAAAAAACTAATACCAAAAAGTTCCTTCTTTTGAGTTTTGAGTATCAAAACTGTACAGTTACATAATGAAACGCCACAGAAGATCTGCATATATAATATATGCAGATCTACTGTATCTCTCAAACAAGCAGATCCATAGTAAGTGATTTGATAATAAGCAATTAATAGATCTGAACAGAGCTACAAACATTAACATATAATGAACTAAAACTTCAAAATAAACCTTCTAATTAACAGCACAAACAAAAATATTAACTTTTTAATGTAAATCATCAACATCCCATCTAGCATCTTTCACCGTCAACACTTTTGAATGATGGATTCTTGATAATGGCAACCTTCATCGAAGTTTTGTGAGTAACTAACAGCGTCATAATGAAAAGATAGAGGCTTTGATCCATATATGCTGGTTTTTCCTTCTCTTACTAGCCTTCTTATCAAGTATCGCCATCTCCGGCTTCTCTTGATGCTGCTACTGTTGTTACTGTTATATTGAACGAGCTGGTACTCCATTCCGTCGTACACCGGGAAGCATGAAGGAGACATCATGCAACCGGCCGAGAGGCACGAAGATCCCCGGTGAGGTAGAGGAACGATGGCTTCTTTGTCCATTTCTTGAAGAAATGGGAGTTGATAGATAGGTGTGATTAAGTATGTGTATACGTGTGTGTTTGATGGCAAATCTTTTCTTGTATGGGAAATAATGTCTCTTGCAACAATATAATATGTTAGTCTTATGACTTGTGTTGTGTGTGTCCTTTTATAGATTTGAAGCATCTAGTAAAAATAAATTATATGCTTTTTTGCAATAATTTTTGTGGTCTTACCAATGTATTTTCCTCTCTTTTCTATTTTATTTTTATTTGGTGAGTTTTTCTTTATTTGAGTCAAATTTATATGTCTCTATTTTACTTTATTTTCATGAAAAAATATGATTTTATCCTTACATTTTGGCATAATTAACTACTTTATTTTTGCATTTTAAAAATTACATTATTTTGTTTTTGTAGTTTGTCTCCCTTAAACGAAATTATCCTTCTGTTCATTATTTGAGATTTAAGTCATTAGCGAATTTAAACTAGAGTGTAATTTTTAAAGTTCAAGGACAAAGTATTTAATTATGTCAAAATATAAGGTAAAAATGTAACTTTTTCTCCCTTTTAGTTCATATGTATATAAACTAGGGAAGTGTAACTTCACAAGAAATGCATAAAATATTTGTGTTTGATTTCCATTATCAATTCTACTTTTCAAAAGGTAAATTATTCAACTTCTCTTGCATAATATAAATAAATTCCTTAAGGATGGTCAAAGAAGTTGCATTTCCCTAACTAAATGCAATGAATTTACTAATTTATCATATTATCTTAATATACTTAAATTTACATTACATAGATTATTGCTTTTTGAAATTTGAGAGAAATTTACTTTTCAGTAAATTGATTTTTATATTAAATATATTCAAATTATACTTCCTTGGAAGTGCACTTCCCACGAGGTATACTTTCTCGAATATAGGCCCTTTTAAACCGTGCAGGCCTAAATATTCTTCGGTTTTTTAATAATTAATATTATTTCAAATAAAGCTTTTCAGTTTAATTTTTTTAATTTAATAATATTAAATACTGTTGAATTTTTCTAATCATTAAACAAATAATTAATAATATCATTAATATTATTTCAAATATTAAACATTCTCAGTTGCTTTTTCTAATGATTAATAAAATGATAATATTATTAATAAGATTATAATTAATAAAATTCCTAAACCATTTTCCTTATGCTATTAAAAATTTGTAAAACGGATATAAATAGAACCGAGTTGGCAAGAAAATTATATTTTGCATTCATTTTAAAAAGTTTTTCAATTTAGACATTTTTTTTATTCCTAAGAAGTCAATAGATCAAAATAATGTTATGGATTATATAGCAGAAGATAGTCCTCTACTTTGAATAGCATTCACAAAATTAATGATAATTTTTATGGTGGAGAAGACTCGAGATTAAGACCTCCTAAAATTCTATAAGACGTGAGAAGACTAAACAGACTGGATCTAGTTAGGTCAATTTAAACATTAATTGAGTTAACATAAATATTAATATTATTTTCAACATTTTTCAATAATTAATAATATAATTAATATTACTTAATGAAATTAATAATATTATTTAATAATTCATCAATAAATAATTCAAAATCATTTTTCTTATACTATTACACATTTGTAAATTGAATATGGATAGGAAAAAGTTTTCAAAAATTAAATCTAAAATTGATAATTATTAAAAAACTGAAGAGTTATTCTAATAAAATGAAGAGTTTTTTTTTATTAATACAATAAATTTATTATTTGGATTATTAATTATTGAAAAAAAACTAAAAAAATTCTATTAATGCATTAAACTTATTATAAGATTATTAATTATTAAATTCAATTAGTACATAATTGAAATTTAAGTCTCAAAATTTTAAAATGTAATGATAAAAACAAATATTATTTAAAATTTTTTAAAATATATAATAAATTTATACATTCTATGCAATGCATAGAGTCATTACTAGTTTATTTATGAATAGAAGAAGTAAAATATTAATTGAAATAAAGAGGAAATAAATTAGTGGCAGCAAACTAATAAATTATTAATGGAAATAAGTGGAATTACAAAGGACTTATATAATTAACTATTTGATTCATTCATAATATGGGATATTCGCTGAGTAGGCCTACAAAGGGGATAAAGCACTCCCTTTCAAGTGTTTAAAGAGACTTCATACCCATAGCTCAAACTCGAGACCTCTAGTTAAAAAAGAAGAGATCACTTCCATCTCATCTCACCTGGCGGTTATAATTTTTATCAATTTGATGTTAATGAAATATTATGATCTCAATAACTTCTTGTTTAGGCAGTAATGTTACCCTTTAATCTAGTGTAAAAAGATAATTTTAGAGAAAAATAATTGGATTAGGATAACAAGGCTGATTTTACATAGATGCGTTGACCGAATGTCCTGACTTGAGTTAATTTAATATACGTGGCGAATATCCATAAGTTGACAAAAATAATTAATGAAGTGCAATAAAAACAGTATTTACCTGAAATTTTAGAAGTCAAAGAAACAGCAACATATGATCTACTATTATAACTTATCTGTATCAAAATAATTTTTAAATTAAATTTGAAATTTCTGAAATAAATTATTCATTATTTTATTTTAATTAAATTTAACAAGCTAAAAGGTTCTTTTATTCTACTTTATAAAGAAAGAGACAAATAGAATTAGCAAACTATGGTGGATGTGTTAATTCATTAAAGCTCTACTACTAGATAATTGTTTGTCTTAGAATCAAAATCATGACTTTGTTGGTTGAGGGGGCACATCTGCTTATAACTACTACCAAATATTTCAATTTTTCATTTTCTTTTTTTAATTACTATGATATAACAAATAATTAGGTTGTAATGTCAAGCTAATCATGAATTGTTTGAAACTTATCGTTTAATAAATAAATCCTACTCAAATTTCAGCTTGAGTTCAAGTCTATAATGGTAAATTTTCATATTTTTTTTTAACTATAAATTATAAACGATTCCACATT
The DNA here is from genome assembly GCF_041381405.1 of Jatropha curcas. NCBI lineage: Eukaryota > Viridiplantae > Streptophyta > Magnoliopsida > Malpighiales > Euphorbiaceae > Jatropha > Jatropha curcas. The sequence continues at coordinate 29,015,524 of NC_143153.1, forward strand.
AATTTGATTTTTCAATGCCTTTATTAATTTGAACTCGAACTCAATAGAATTTGACTTGACTCAGCTCCTTTAAAGCAGTACAAATAATTATGTTGAATTTTTCTACATGGAAATGGAATATATTTGGTTTTTCATTGTGAAAATGACATAACATATATGCATACTGGGACATCTTATTATTATGAAACGTTCGACTGGTAATTTGGTAAAGGTGACGCATAACTGTAACAAGGTTTAGTGGAGGAAAAAGAAGGGAAAACAAGAGCCACCAAACCAGTGATTTTGCTTTTCAAAATATTTATTGCAGAGATCCAGAATGTGTAGGAACAAATCATAAACACGGAACAAAATAGAAAAAACAAATTATTTCATAAGACACTGAGGTTCAAGGTACCTAGATAAGGAAACATGCACCCTAACCAATCCTAAATTCATTTTTTAAAGAACTCGTCTTTTTATTGTATTGTTGAGAATTAGTTAGGGAATATTAAAAAAATTTAACTTATAATACTAAAAATATTTAAAATAATAAAATTTTCGCATGTCAATTGAGTCATGTTCGAATATTTAGTTAAATAAAATAAATATAATTTTTGGAAAATAATTAAAAGCATGTGATTTGGTACTACAGAACCTGCAAAGCCAGCGATACCCACAAAAAACGAAGTGTTGTGGGGACTATAGGTTGATTGTCGTGTTTTCTCTTAGTTTGTGTGAAGAGATAAGGGCAGAGACAGTACTGCCAAATGCAAGAAAGAAAAATAAAAAACATCTTCTTCTCTGTCTAATTTCACTATCTAAGATTCGTTGCCATCCATTGTTAATGTTTATCTTCTTCTCTGTCCTTGTTTGGTTTTTGTCTCAAGGTTTTAACAAATTCAAACTCTTTCAATCTCGATAGATCAATTACTGTCTTACTTTCACGTTGCATCATATTCAACAAAGCTTCTGCATGATTTTTCATTTATTATTACTATTTCACCTCTCTCTCTCTCTCTCTCTCTATATATATACATATACGTTCAGTATTAACTATATCTTGTCGTTTTGATGTTTGTGTTAAAGGAATATGAAATCTATAAATTTCATAAAATTCACAAAATTTTATATTTTATTATTTAATTGGACAATAAAATTTATGAATTTGAAAAAGTATTTTCAAATAAAATATAATGGTTTAAATTCCATTATTAATAAAAAAAATATGAAATTTAGAAATCTTAACAATGGAATTGGGGTTTATTTTTCCTTAATTAAATAAAAAGATATAAAAAAATCCGTTGAAGGTTTAAATTTCATCATTTAAATTACATAAATGCAAATGACTTCTTGATATATTTCTAATTTTATCATAGAAGAATCTTTTTTCTCTTTTATGCTAGTCTAAATTTACATAAATTAATAGGAAACTATTTTAAAGATATATTGTCAAAGAAATTGAAAATTTCTATTCAAAGAAGATAGTAAAATTTTATTTATTTAAAAAACATAAATTCAATTGCCGGAACATACAGTTATTAAAAGAGTTAAAAACTTTTACATACATACTAATTCTATAAAATAATAATAATAATAATTAGTGTAAAATTCAAAAGCCTACTATGGAATAAGAATTACATAGACATAATATTGCAATACAATTGGATGAGTAAATCACTATTTAAATTTGGAGAATAGGCTCCAATTTGATGGATAGTGTACTAACATTTTTTGCCAAGAGTATGAATTGTCACACCATGGTCCCCTCTATTATTTTCTTGTCTTAAAGAAAACAGAATAAAAATATATTGGTCCATTGCTAACTTATGTTGTTACTTTTTACATCCAAAGAGCATGTTCTTTAAAAATTATTACTAACTGGACTTTATATGTTGTTGTAAGCTGTGAGCCATGTGGGATTTTGGACAAACCAAATCAAATCAAATGTTGGACAAGGTGTTTGCAGTGGAGTCTAACATAATTGAATGAGGATGCTCTTAGGACAGAGTTGGTGAGTTCGTATGGGCAGAATAAATTCTATAACAGTAATTCATTTTGTTTTATACTTAGTTTCTGGTGGGTAAAATTAGCTAAGTTATGATACTGAATACTATAAAAAATAGTATTTAATGTGTTGACTAGAGCTACTTAAAAAGGTATTGTCAAATACAGCCTTAACAGCTATATTTTAATCAAGTGCTAATAATATTGGATTTATCTCCAAATTTTGAGAGATTTGAAGTTTAAATTTCAGTTGAAATAAAAAAATAAATTTTTAGTTATTTATGTTCAATTTTGAATTATTGAATCTTGAAATGATATTTTAATAGTAAGATGATTTACTAATTTTCAAGTGCTCATCAAGCAATATTTGAAAAAAATTAGACTAAAAGATTGCAAATATATAAATTATTTATAATAACTTTATACTACTCTATTCTTTTCCAACTAATGTGATGTCACTTTGTTGCAATGATTCATGCTTTTCAATAAAAAGAGGAAATAATTTATTTACAATAATGTTTTACATGGAGTGGAATATGAATTCTTTGCTTCTTATTAGAAAATAAGCAAATTATATTGTAAGCTGGAATAGCTCAGTTGGTTAGAGCGTGTGGCTGTTAACCACAAGGTCGGAGGTTCAAGCCCTCCTTCTAGCGATTTTTTATGGTTTTTTTTGTTCAAAGATATTAGATTCTAAGGCATTTATTTATTTTAACTATTTACTTATTTCTCCAAAAAAAATCTGCAATAAATAATTAATTTATATAAATTAGATTTTTCTTTCCATCTTATTCTCTCTTTTATGAATTTTGTTTATGGCCTTAATTATTTCACTTTCAAAAAATGAAATCTCATATCTGGGGTGAACTTATAAATTTTATCCTTTTTTTTTTTTATTACTAATGATATAAACAGTTGTAACTTTTGTTATTCCAAAAATAAAATTCTTCTTAATCTTTTAACAAGGAACCAGCATTAGTGAGCTTGTACAATATTTCTATATATCATTTTATCTTAAACCAATATATAGACTCTATTTGTTTATGAAAAATAATTTATTTGACAAATATTTTTTATATTTTTTAATGTGTAGAGATCGTCAGAAAATTAGTTAATTAAAAATATTTTTATTGTAAAAGTAAATAAATCATTTTAAAATATGTGTTTTTTATTGTAGAAAAATCTAAATCGTTTTAAAATATGAAATTTTAATAATTCTAAATTTGTTTTCTAAAAACAAACTATTCTCTATTTATTTTTCAAGTTTTGTTCTTTTATTTGCCCTTTAAGGTGTAAATAAGATATGAATTTTGATTTCAAATTCATAATTTTTAGGCCCAACTCGGTAGTCAGTATTTGAAAAGACTGAATTCGGAACAATTACTCCTTTAAGACCAACTTAGAACACTTGCATATGGGCCAATGGTCCATGAAATTATGAATTACAAACAACGCAGAATGTTTTGGGTATTGAAAATTCGTACTTATTTTTTCATAATTATATAATTAGAGTACAACAAATTTATGAATAAAATATATTTAATGTACTTTATTCTATATTTTCAACCAATAATAACTTGGAAAAATATGAATTAAAAATTTAATATTTCCATTTAAGGAAAGAATTATAAAATTTTTTATATATTAAAATAAATACTAAATTTTACGCATATATTCTAATTTTTGCTAGTTAAATTAATTAAAATTTTTTATTTATTAAAATACGATATTCATACGAAATATGATATTGATATACCATGAATAATGAATATTTTTTAAAAGAATAGGATATGATACACAATTACACATATCAAATCATATTATGCAAGATTTAAAAAAGTGTCAAAGAAATATTTGATATTAAAATATCAATCGTGAATTATCATCAACGTTATATTTTTAGGCTAAAATTGAAAAAAATAAAGAGAATTAGCTAAAAATGAAAAATGCATGAAATTTTGGATTTTTTTAATAATTAATCCATCCCTTGAGAGGGAACCTTGACATGGACAACCAATGTATGTGATAATGACGCATTTCTTATACTCATTACATGGGTTGGTGAGAAAAGAACCATTTGAAATCTTTGGTGGCCAAATTTCTCTCACAAAAATAAAAAATGATGTGCATCTTCTTAGGCTATATATCTTCGCTTTGTGGCTAAGAAATGAGGGAGTTTGGATAGGGCTTTCATGGCTGATTTTGGTGTAGCATTTTACATATCTCTCCCAAGATTTATTGTACTTTTTTTTTAATATATGGGAGATCCAACTGACCGGAATAATATTATGGACCGTACAACAAGAGTGGTACCCCCTTTGAATAACATTCAAAAAATTGATAATAATTTTATAATGAAGAGAACTCGAACTTGAGACCTCTCGCACCTTATATCTGCTAGAAGAGACAGAAAAACCAATCAGACCAAAATTTATTGTCCTTTTAACAATTTAAAATGTTTTAAAAAATTTTAAGTGTAATCTAACTTATATTATATTTGGTTTAGCTGTTCAAATCAGTTGATAGTTAATAGCTGGTAGTTAATAATGGTTAATCGAATAATATTATTATTTGGTAAAATTTTAGAAATGACCGCTATATGAAAAATGACCATTAAAGATATATATATTTTTTATATATATTATGATAAACTATGTATATTTTTCTTGTAATTTTTAAAGTAAATAAACAATTTTATCTTAAGGTGTTATATAAATAAAAAAAATACTTATTAAAATTTTTTGATATAATATTTTATAAAATTCAGAAATATAGATTATGAAATCAAATACACTCTTAAAATTTCTTGCTATTTTGCTTTGAAAATGTGCAAATTATTATAAATTAAAGTACTTTTTTTATTAATGTCTCTTGAACTCAAACATAAGAGCTACTTTTTATGGGTATAGTTGTTAGTAGATTTTTTCATAAATGTTTTTCAATAAATTAAAATAATTTATCATTTTTTAAAAAATCATGAGTGGCATGAGCTGTGCCAATTGGAACCAAGCATGGAGAAAATAGAAGTTAGAGCGACCATTTTACCCCACTTCATTTCCAAGCCACTGAGACAGAGCTTGTAGAGATAACGAAGGTCATCAGCAACCAACACACTACGATAACAGAACCAGAAAAAAAAAAAAAAGGTTATATATATAAATAAATAAATTTATTTCTTTAACCACCATAAACACGCACTAAACCCATTCGAGCAAGAGATAGAGAGAAGCAATGGCCATGGCAATGGCACTTCGCAGGCTCTCTTCTTCCTTTGACAAACCCATTCGTCCTCTCTTCAATGCCACTTCCGTCTATTACAAGGTCTCTCTCGCTTTCCTTTTAGTCTTTAATTCTCATGTTAAATTGTTCTTTTGTTTATATATATATATTTTTGCAGTCTTCGTTGCCTAATGAAGCCGTGTACGAGAAGGAGAAATCTGGTGTTACAGTAAGCTCAATAAATTATTTCTCTTTAACATTTCTAATTTTCTTTTTCGCTTTCTTTAATCTCATTCTATAAATTGGCATTTTTCTATTCATTTACAGTGGCCAAAGCAACTAAATGCACCGCTGGAAGCCGTGGACCCTGAGATTGCTGACATCATTGAGCTTGAGAAAGCGCGCCAATGGAAGGTACATGCCGTTTCAGTTATGATTTGCTTTGGGGAATTGTCGTATTGGACCAAAATCAAACTTTTCAAGCACTAATATAGCATTAAAGCATGTTGTTTTTATTCTGGTCCGTTATGTAACTGATACAATTGGAGATATGTCACCTGAGAGTTAATCTTTACCCCTTTTCTTTTGTCTTGAATTTTTATTTTCATATTTTGGCTGTGAGTGTGTGTGCAGGGAAAAAATTAGTTGCAATTAATTTTATTATATTTGCTTAATTATATTAATTAAATACTGGTTCTTAGGTGGCAACTGGGGTTTTATTTATTTATTGTTTTATTTGACTAAATCAGTATATGTCATAGAAGTTTATAGTTTGGTATCTGACTGAAATTAATTTGGTGTATAGGGACTTGAACTCATCCCTTCAGAGAACTTCACTTCTGTATCGGTGATGCAAGCTGTTGGATCTGTAATGACTAACAAATACAGTGAAGGATATCCCGGAGCAAGATACTATGGAGGAAATGAGTAAAGTCCTTCAGTCTTTATGGCTTGTTTATGCTTATATGTAACATGATGTGTTATCATGGTTGCCGTATTCTTATACTTGTCCCTTGTATCTGTTCCGTTTGGACTTTGTGACCAAATTGAGAGCCTGAGCATGGAGCTTCAACTTTTCAGGTATATTGACATGGCTGAAACCTTGTGTCAGAAGCGTGCATTGGAAGCATTTCGATTGGATCCTGCAAAATGGGGAGGTATACATACTCTTTTTATTTTATTTCCCGTTGATGGTTACCTGTTGATATTTTTAAGAGTTGCCTGCTGTTCAGTGGAAAAGGGAGACAGCTATTCACATATCATGGTTAATGGGCTGATTCTGGTAACATGGCTTGTTGGTGTTTTCTAAATCTTTGACTCCCTTTTTCATGTATGCAGTGAATGTGCAGTCTCTATCTGGGTCCCCAGCAAATTTTCAAGTCTACACTGCTTTGTTAAAACCTCATGATAGAATCATGGCACTTGATCTTCCTCATGGAGGGCATCTTTCTCATGGCTATCAGGTTCTTGCAAAAACTGTGACTTTCTTTCTTCACTCATCTTATCTAGCATCCTAATATTAATATTAAATGTGTCGTAGATGTTGTTTCCTTGGAATATCTGCAAGAATTTTTTGCACCAGAGGAAGCTAGTTGTTTTCGAAATGTAGTTCGTCATGGATGAATTAATACTCTCCTTTCCTCTTGGACTGAAGCTTATCTGATTTACTGTCTACAGCTTAACAATGATCATATTTTATACTATTATTATTTATTACTGAATTATTATACTTTACTAGAATTATCTGGATATAATTCATTGTCCCCTGCTATTATGTTTCTCCACAACAAAATTTCTTTTGAAGACCTTATTTTCCTTTTCTTTTTTTTTTTTTCCCACATGATTCAAGCATACAAACCAATGCGCTCAAGGTAGCGGCACAAATGCATTCTATATTCCATATTGAAAGGGAACTCTGATTTCAAATTCCATTTCCCCCTTAGGGTTTCTTTTTAACAATAAAGGAAGAAGAGAGTAAAGGAGAAAGATGGTCAAATTTTTCCTTTCATTTCCTTGATTTTTCTAAGAATCAAAAGGAAACGTTAAAATGCAAAGCCATTCATTTTTTGATTTTGTGCTTGAAATTTTGAGTTCTTTTTTGGATATCTTTTTTCTGCTTTATTGATTTTTATTTTTAAAATTAAGATTGGAAACCAGCTGGGAGTGCTTTAACATGAATGCTAATTGTGATTCAGTCTCTTTAGGCATTTAAGTGGGTTTAGCCTGTATAGTGATTTTATTATTAAACACTTTGTGGTCATTAAATATAGCTTCATATGCATTTCTTTTCCTGATGTGCAGACGGACACCAAAAAAATATCTGCAGTGTCGATATTTTTTGAGACAATGCCATACAGATTGAATGAAAGCACTGGCTATATTGACTATGACCAGGTAGTCCACTTCTTGTTAAAATGTTTTCTTATTCATTGTATTTGATAGTCTTGGCAGAGCCATGAAGTGGAGGAAGAAAGATATTTATGTACTAGAAGTCTAGAATGAATAAATATGTTGGTATCCATAGAAGAACAGAATTAGCTGATACTTAGTAATTCAAAATTTAGAAAAATAGTACTGAAATGGATTTAATTGCAGATTCTACATTCACAGTAAACATGCCCTCACACACACGCGCGCGCGCGCACACACACACACAGATCATAAAGCTTTATATTTTTTCTTCCAGCACCAGAAAAAGCCTGTCCCGAAATTGAATTAAATGGAAAAGATTTGACTTATATTTTCCCTTTCGTTACTTGCTTTCAAATGATTTTCCATTTCCTTTTATGGCTGCTGTTAACCATTTTAAACATTTGAATCAGAGAGTTTTTATCTTCCATTCTAGCCACTTCTGCAAGAACATGAAATCTTGGGACCAGCCTACAGCTTTTAAGCTGCAACCATCTGAAACCTATAATTTTGTTATCTTTTTATGGGTCCAGCTGTGACATTCATTATTGTGAATTTGCCAAGTAATTGTGATGTACATTCATAAAAGCCTTAGTTGCAAAATATGAAAATTATATGAATATAATTGGCAGTATCTGTATTCCATACCTGCATCAGAGCATAAACATGCTCATTATTGTAGAAAGCATGCAGTGCAGAATTATTTGATAGGTCATGTGCATATATTATATATTTATGTCTCTCTGCCTATGAATGAATAAAAGGAATGTGTGACATAAATTGCAGCTGGAGAAAAGTGCCACCCTTTTCAGACCAAAGTTAATAGTTGCTGGTGCTAGTGCTTATGCTCGTCTTTATGATTATTCACGCATTCGCAAGGTAACCTCCTTTGGAGTAATTCACTGCATGGCAATTTCCAATTAAGATAGCGATGCATTAGCACTTGCAGTTTTGATTTCATTTGGCGGGATGTAGGGTCTTAAGTTCATGTCTTAACAGGTTTGCGACAAACAAAAAGCTATATTGTTAGCAGATATGGCACACATTAGTGGGTTGGTTGCAGCTGGTGTCATCCCATCACCTTTTGAGTATGCAGATGTAGTGACCACCACAACTCACAAGTCACTTCGTGGGCCACGTGGAGCCATGATTTTCTACAGGAAGGGGGTAAAAGAGATTAACAAACAAGGCCAACAGGTCAGTTGCTGAAAGAAAAGACCATTTTTAATATTGATATATCCTTGTCCTTTTGCCTTTGTATTAGCATAATCTATTAATCTGGATCTCTTCTGCTTCTTTCTTTTGCTAACTCTATATTCTTTTTAGTGGAACTGACATTTGTCTTTGAGTTCTTGCTGAAGGTGTTGTATGACTTTGAAGACAAAATCAATCAAGCTGTTTTTCCTGGACTCCAAGGGGGCCCGCACAACCACACAATTACAGGTTTAGCAGTTGCACTGAAACAGGTCAGGTGTTCGTTGTCCAGGTTTAATATGAACTTACTGCTAGGCTAAGCCTACAAGTGCCTTATATTGCATCAACTTACAGTGACGAGTGATTCACGATACTGACCATGCATGCCAACTTAAATCCCTCAAGCCCCCACTGTCCTAAATTTCAATAGACATTAGCATGGTTTGCAATAATCAAGAGGTGAATTATTTATTCTTAATTTTGATCCATACACATGCCAGTTTGTTTTAGAGTAGTAATATGTGAAGGCGTTATTTGATGGTCAGCTTACAAATGAGACACTGAAAATATAGCTAATGCAATGAAATTTGCATTTCTTGGAAGTGTTGATATTGGTTCAAGAAAAGCAAGCATAAGAAGAAATGCAGTTCTAAGTTCCAATGGCCTCTACATAATTTTTAATGATCAGAGATCCAGTCTAAAATCATGCATTTTGCATCCTTTCTCTAATGTAATTGTAACTTTCATTTCTAATGTTATTCATATATTCCTACTCTATTATGCAGGCCACAACTCCAGAATATAAAGCCTATCAGGAGCAAGTTCTCAGTAATTGCTCAAAATTTGCCGAGGTAATCAATTTATCAGATATAGTAATATTTGTTGCCAGAACAAGATTATATAATATGAGAAAACTTTATCTTATCCGTGAGAATTTTAGTGATGATATTTTCTCATCAGAATATGGATTTACTGATTTATTTCCAATATCTTTATAACTTGAAAACTAAATTTTTTTTGCAGACTTTAGTGGAGAAGGGATATGATCTCGTGTCTGGTGGAACTGAAAACCATTTAGTTTTAGTGAATTTGAAGAACAAGGTAGGGGCATTTCTTCTCTCTAATTTGACCTTCTGATAGAAGTGGTTCACTATTTTGGAAATTACCCAAAGTGACAAATTGTTGTTTTACAACAATTTTACTTGCACCTATATCTATATGCTACATTTTTTGTCCATCTTATGGTTGTAAATTTATTGGTAAAATTGTGAAAGAGGTCTACTGCTTCTTTTCTTTCTTTCTTTCCTTCTTTCTTTCTGCTACCTTAAAGTCTCGTGCCATCAGGGTATTGATGGATCCAGAGTTGAAAAGGTTCTGGAAGCTGTTCACATTGCTGCAAACAAAAATACCGTTCCTGGAGATGTATCTGCCATGGTTCCTGGTGGCATAAGGATGGGTAAAGGCCTTCCAATAACAATATTCTTTGACATGTTCATAGCGACTTTCCTTGATATATATACAATTGCATTTCAGGAACCCCTGCTCTTACGTCTAGGGGATTTGTTGAGGAGGATTTTGCTAAAGTAGCAGAATTCTTTGATGCTGCTGTGAAGTTGGCAGTGAAAATCAAGGCTGCAACCAAAGGTCAGTAAGTCGTGGATACATAAGTTGCATTCTGCAACAGTGCATCTGGTCATTGCCCTTTTCATACTTTGCTGTGTAATTTGTTCTCATAACCTGATATTCCAAGTTGATTCTGGTCATCAATCTGCTAATTGGGAGTTGTGCTGTTAATTTTTCTAAATCAGGGACAAAGTTGAAGGACTTCTTGGCTGCACTTCCTAACTTCCAACCTGAAATTGCAAAATTGCGTCATGATGTTGAAGGGTATGCCAAGCAATTCCCAACTATTGGGTTTGAGAAAGAAACCATGAAGTACAAGAATTGAGGAAACATCCCAGCCCCATCAGGTACATGATAACATCAGTATTATTGGAGTAATGGCTAGTTGGAGATAGGGTAAACCAGGATCAAAATCAGCTATAAATTCTATTCATTGCTATGCCTGAATTTTAACATTGCTACAATTTGACCACAGCAATGGTGATTTCAGGACACTGTAGAATTACAGTTCATACAAACCCCTTTAAGACCTTAAAGTATTTCTGATGTAGCAACAAATAAGACTACTAACATATGCACTTCTATATTTAAAAGGAGACAACCGTTGTGTATTCTCATTTTCAAAGATATGTTTGCAATTTTCTTGCATATTGTTTGTCCAAAACTGAACAATGTCTTAATTTCATTTTTTTGCTTCATAAAGTTTACTGATTCTTTTTTCATGTGCAAGGTTAGCAGATGGGAAACGAGGTTATCTACCTATTGGAGGTGTATGAGAGATGGCATTAACTTGTGAATCGTATATCAAGGTTGTAAATTTAGGGCTTTTTATCCATATGAATCTTGCAAACCTTGATCTTTATCTGTATCTGCTTTGAATGTATATAGATATACATCAACTGAATCCAAGTAAAGCATTGAACTTGCTTATTTATTGCCTAATAATCTATAGTATTTGTCTATAATCTATCTATAATATATACAAAAATACAAATAGAGAGGAACAGACGAATGAACAAAAGTTTCCTTAGTAATTTTTAATTATATGCCGATAAAGGACAAATATTAACTTAATTAGGAATATTAACGCAATTAGAGATTTTAATATGTATATTTCTTGAAAAAAAAAAAAACAAAAGGAGAACAATGCACTTAAAGAAATAAATATTAAATATGTTAAGAATATAAATTAATAAAAAAATTATCCAAAAAGGAGTACAAAACTAAAAAAAAACATTGTTTATATATATTCTTTACACTGTTTCACATGTTATTTGTAATTAATTGGTTTTGTTAATTAATCAAAAATTAACAAGAAATAAGATGCTTTTAGAGGAATATATATATATATATATATATATATATATATATATATATATATATATAGATAAAGTTTTACCTCATTAATAAAAAGAAATAGAAGATATTTATTAGGATTTTGAAATCCCGAGTTGTCATAGTTACATGAATGGGTGATAACACTACGTGAGGTAAACTAAGAAAAAAAGAAGAAGATACATATGAAACTCTTAATCAAGAAATGAGTTCAATTGATTAATTACCTTGACATTCAATATGGTCAGTACAAGTAAAAACATAAAAAGCCTTGTGAATTACTAATTTCAAATCATCGGGAACTAAGTTCCGTTTGTTTCTGTAAAATAATTTGCAGAAACAGATTTTCTACAATTTTTCATTGTTTGAGCGTTCAGAAAAATAAGTCGATAGAAAATATTTTTTATAATAATATCAATTTTTATTATTTTGCAAGTCTTTTTGAAAGTAAAGGATATAACTACAAATATATTTTTTTGGCTTAGCCTTCAATTTAACCTTGAACTTTTTGAGTAGTTGTAATTTCACTCTAAATCGACTTTTGTATCCTAAATACGTTGAATTTATTAACCTAGTTGCAATTACACCATAATTTGAATTCATACCCAACTTATTATTTTTGCATCTTAAAATTGGTTCAAGTTTAAAATCAAATATTAAATCTTAATTTTTTTTTTATTTAGTATATGAATACTTGGGTTTGATTTTATTATTTATTGTTTAAATATTTGGGTATGGAGTCTATTTTTTTTATATTATTTTCATAAAATTTCTTATCTTAGTTTACTTTTATGATGCAATTACAAAATATCATTTTTTAAACTGAAAAATAGTTGGAAAAAAAGATGATTTTGGTGATAAAGGAAAATTATGAAAAACAACTTTAAACATGAAATCTAACTTTTTTTTCAAATTGTTTTTCAAATATCAGTTAAATTTACAAAAAAAAAAAACTGGAAAATTGTTTGCCAATTCTCCAAAATGGTAAACTGAATTTAAACAAAAAAAAATATATATATTTTCCATTTTTCTTACGAAATTTCAAAAAATAAAACATTGAAAAATTAATTTTTAGTTGTTGATAATGTCATGAAAAATAAAACAATAATTAAAAAAAAATCCGCGCAAGGCATCGAGTTGGGTTTCAGTAGTTTTATATAGAGACAAAGCAAAACAGAAGGAAAGCAGAACCCAAAATGAAAATGAAAACGAATGCCACACTAAATAAAAGTCCAAAGAGAGCACAACTAGTAACCACTCTCCTCATAGTAAACGTTCTAATGGCTTCACGTCTCCCTCTCTCGCGCTCAATCCACCCAATCCTAAAACGCTCTTCTTTTTCCCATTTTACCCCAAAACAATTCCCCAAATCCCATCCTTGCCCTCTCTGGTCCTCTTCTTTCTCCTTCTGTCTCCAGTCTCTATATAAATCAACTCCTATCTCCGTCTCTTCTTCACTCTCTTTCTCGCCTTGCTATTCTTCAGTCTCTCCACCACTTTCAATGGCTGATGTTGATGAAACACTCGGTTCCAATCCTCTGTTGCAGGACTTCGAATTCCCTCCTTTTGATGTTGTCGAGGCTAAACATGTTCGACCTGGGATTCGTGCTCTGCTAAAGAAACTTGTATGTTTATTTGATCTCTTATTGTGCTATGGTTAATAATGAGTTGTATAAATGTTGAGTCCTCTTGAATGAGTCTTGTCCTTGTTTTGAATTTTTTCTTGTTTTTCAGTTTCTGGGGTTTTGTTCTGTTATTTATGTATTGTTTTTTATTTTTTGATTATCTGAATTTGCGCGCGTGTTGTAGGAGAGTGATTTGGAGGAATTGGAGAGAACATTGGAACCATCATGGCCAAAATTGGTAGAGCCATTCGAAAAGATTATAGATCAATTAGCTGTTGTTTGGGGTGCGATCAATCACCTTAAGTCTGTTAAGGATACTCCTGAACTCCGTGCTGCAATTGAAGAAGTTCAGGTAAATTGTTGCATAACATATTTCATTCATCTGTAATAAGGTTGCTAAGCTATTATATCATTTAGACAGTTCATCTTAAATTGCCTGTCAAATTTGATTAAAGCTTCATTTCTAGTGCTTATCGCCTCTAGTTCTTGTCTGCAGCCAGAAAAGGTCAAGTTTGAGCTTAGGCTAGGACAAAGTAAACCGATTTACAATGCATTTAAAGCTATCCAAGAATCTCCTCAATGGCAGTCACTAAGTGATGCTCAGAAGCGTATAGTGGAATGTAAGTATCCTAAGTTTCCCATGAAACTGGCTATCATTTTTCTTCATATTGGTTCCATATGAATCCTCAAATTATTTATTGTAGTTATATTTTGTCTTTGGTTTTAGAAATTGAGTTTTTTATTTTTATTTTATTTCTTATATGATTTTTTTCTTTTTCTTTTTCTTTTTTTTGCCAATCCTCGTGTCATTAGTTTTCTTGAATTTTGAATAGCGTATGTCCTTAGACTAGATTGGTTGCAGATACTCTTAATCATTGGCCTTGGTATTGGATTGTCATTTTTGAGTGCAAAATTACAAAGAAAGTAACTTGCTGGGAGTATGTTTGCAAAATTACAAAGAAAGTAACTTGCTGGGATTGCCATGCTTCTACTTTGGTCTTCGCATATTTCTATCTGAGCTGCATATCAATTAATGTCATTCAAGCATCTACAAGCATAGGTTTAAATAAATTGATCTGCTAAAACTCATCCATCAAGTCAGAGTTCTGCGGTTCAGTCATGAGATGGTCTTCTATTTCTTTCTTCTTTTTATCGGAGCAGGGTTTGATTATTGAACTCATGTGTACCTGGCTTGGAATTACCTCCAGTGTGATGATCGAGTTAATCTCATTCTATCAGACTTGGGCTATTTATATCAGTGAAAGATTAACTAGTTGATTTTTTTTTAATTCAAGGGCTTGATTGCATGTTTCATGAACTCATCTTGGCATATCGGCCTTAATTGAAGTCATTTATTTCTTTTATGCCCTCTTGTGCTGCATGCAGATTGCAACTTAGGACTTATTATGGCAGATGTAAGCCAATTTTATATTGCGTTTGGATTACAGCTTACAAGTGCATTTTTTCTGCTATATCATTTATAATCCCTTGCATGCTATATTGATTAGCAGTACATTGAAATTACACTTGACCTGTTTCTGATGTCTTCTGTGTTTATGCCTTTTCAGCCCAAATAAAGGAGGCAGTTCTTAAAGGTGTTGCTCTTGAAGATGATAAAAGAGAAGAGTTCAACAAAATTGAACAGGTCTATCTCTGATAAAGAATAGGACTATTCATCATCTTCCATGGAATGGTAGGGAGGAACTGGTCTGGCACAACTTTTCAATTTGGAAGCCTTGAGCTGTCACCTCATCCTCCTCCTCCTCTTCCTTGGTCTCTTTTGAGCTAGCATGCTTTTTTCTTAGCATTTTGTTATTAGAAAACTACAGCCGTTGATTGTATCTTGTTATTTATTTATTTTTCTCTCTGTTGTTCTTTTAATCATGTGTTAATTTGCAGGAGCTGGAAAGATTATCTCAAAAGTTTGGGGAGAACGTGTTAGATGCAACAAAGAAGTTTGAAAAACTCATTACAGACGAGAAGGAAATTGAAGGGTTGCCTGCAACATCACTTGCATTGGCTGCACAGACAGCCGCGTCTAAGGTATTACATGTGAAAATCTATTATTCTCTATTCTTAATATGTGTATCAGTTCCAGCCATACTTTCTAGGTCCAGTAGTTTTCATTTTATATCGATCTTATCAGGGGCATAAAGATGCAACAGCTGAGAATGGACCTTGGGTGATTACATTGGATGGCCCTAGTTTTATGTCTGTCATGCAACATGCTCGAAACCGTGATTTGCGTGAAGAAGTCTACCGTGCTTATGTAACTCGTGCTTCGAGCGGTGATCTGGATAATACACCAATTATCGACCAAATAGTAAAGCTTAGACTGGAAAAGGCTAAGCTTCTCAATTACAACAACTATGCTGAGGTATAACTTAGTATTATGCCCAACATTACCTTGGATATCCTTGCTGATATTTTTATAACAGGTAAGCATGGCAACAAAAATGGCAACTGTTGAGAAGGCAGAAGAGCTCTTAGAAAAGCTGCGCTCAGCTTCCTGGGATGCTGCAGTCCGAGGTAAAATATTAAATACAATTTCTTAATGGTCGCAAGAACAGAAAGGTTTTACTCTCTTGGAATTGTTTTTCAGCTCTGTTTGCAAATTCACATTCACGTATCTTGCAAAGATTTTGATTATATTGTATATATGTGCAATTAGTTTCTATGCAGTACTTCAAAATGAAAATACAATTTGGATTTAAAAATCTAGTTTCCATTTTTCTATTTTCCTGATATTAGTATTGATGGTGGGGCTAAATTATAAGGTTAATGTTGGATATGCCTTGATTTCTCTAACTTCTCAAAAAATTTGCTTTCTTAATCTAACTTTCACAAAATTACCTTAATTGGAACGGGACATTTACAGTTGCATGATTCTTTTGTCCTTGCAGATATGGAAGACCTTAAAATTTTCTCCAAAAATCAAGGTGCAGTAGAAGCAAATGATTTGAGCCACTGGGACATAAGCTTTTGGGCTGAGAGGCTTCGCGAGTCAAGATATGATATCAATGAGGTAAGCACACTCTCTCTGAGATAACTGCAAATCTGGTAGGTCATCTATGATTTGTTTGTGTCATGAGTGATATTATCTGAATTAACATCATGAATTGATATTTTTGACTGCTTATGATACTTCATTTTTTGTACTATTCGTCAACCTTGGGTGCTTTGTTTCGTTGCTGACTCAGTTCAGGATTTTACACTTTACAATAGCCTACTAGTTTGATTATCATGCACTGGTTATAGTTCAAAGGATGGTTTTATAAGGCATTGATTTATCACATAAAGGAACTGTCTTGAGGGATTTGAATAGAATTCAGTATATTTTTACCAAACTGACAACGAAAAAGAAAGTTCTTATTCCCTGTCTGTTTTTTGGATTTTAACTTTTTAACTGAGATTTTATTCTGTCTACTACCCTATTAAGTGTGAGATTTTTCTCTGGTAGAAACTATTATTGAAGCATTATTTGAACGAGTTCTTCTGTCTTACTTCAGCAGTTTCTTGGCACTGAAGAATTGGAATGATGGTGCATGTTTTTTTGCATGTTTTGAGTGTACAGGCTTTCGCATTTGTGTGTGCTATGTACATGCATGTGTTATGTATGTGTCATCAATATTATAAATGATTATTTCAGTATGGTGTTAACTCCCATCAATGTCTAGTTCCATTTTCTTACTTTTGCTTTTTGTGGAACTTCTGCTCATTGAAGAAAAACTTAATTGTTTCATATTTTGTCTGCTATAGGAAGAACTTCGGCCATATTTCTCATTGCCAAAGGTTATGGATGGGCTTTTCAACCTCGCAAAGAATCTTTTTGGAATTGATATTGAACCAGCTGATGGTTTAGCACCTGTAATATATTACACTTGCATTATTTTTTATCTGGTTTGGCCTGAAAGGTATATACTGTCTTGCACCCTATTAATACATGCTTCTGGTTTTATAGGTTTGGAATAATGATGTTAAATTCTACCGTGTCAAAGACTCCTCTGGTGCTCCAATTGCGTACTTTTATTTTGATCCATACTCTCGTCCATCTGAGAAAAGGGGAGGTGCATGGATGGATGAGGTAGTTGCTCGAAGTCGGGTTTTGTCACGCAATGGAACTTCCCCAAGGTTGCCTGTTGCCCACATGGTGTGTAATCAAACGCCGCCAGTTGGAGACAAACCAAGCCTTATGACATTTCGAGAGGTTTGCATACCTCTTTTGTTCTCATTGACTGACTTTATTCAAGATGTGACTGATTTGTTGGAGACACATGTAAAAACCCTTTAACACATTGGCACATGGAGACAACCATTTATTTGTGCACTAAAAGTTATGTTTAACTGAGACTGGATGTTTATTTACTTGTTAGATAGGTTTAGATACAAAATGACCATTAGCTTGACTTTATGTTTCTTGATGTTAATGCATTGCATCCTTAACTCTATGCTTCTTATTAGTGAAGTAAAGGTGCATTCTTCGACAACTATTCTTATGAAGATCTCAAGGAACAATTATGTATAACCATCACAACCTTAGTCTTTTGCTAAACGAAGAAGGGGAACTGAATTTATAAATAAATTGCTTGATTATTGTGGCAAATATATATATATATATATATTACAAAAACATTTATATTGGTGAATTCTGGATGTGTAAAGTGAGTGTCTTGTTTTTCATACATTATCTATCCTAGTTCTGAGGATTGATGGAATGTCTGCAGGTTGAGACTGTTTTCCATGAATTCGGTCATGCCCTTCAGCATATGCTAACCAAACAGGATGAGGGTCTTGTTGCTGGAATTCGAGGAATAGAGTGGGATGCTGTTGAATTACCCTCGCAGTTTATGGAAAATTGGTGTTATCATAGGTGACATGATCTGAACCCTCATGGTTATAAATAATTTGGAATGTTATACATTGGAATTTCTTTGAAAAACTGAGGAAAGGAGAAATAGAAAAGTTGAAAAAATGCATTGGTTTCCATTGAAGAAAGAAAAAAAGGAGATATTTACGTGCCCACAAAAGTAGCATCATGTAGTAGGGCTAGTCAATATTTGCTTGGATGTGCAGGCAGTTATAAATTTTCTATTCTAGATTCTCCACCTTGCTTATGAGGCTGTCTTCGTGTGTGGGTTGGTAAGCCATGTTATATATATATATATTATCAAAATGGTCTCAATGATAAGTCATATTTTAAGACTTTAGAATCTTATCATGCTTAGTTTTATAGTATGGTAATTTTCTCTAGAATTTCTTTGTTTGATAGCTCTATTTTCACGCTGATGCAATATGCATATGTTTTACATGCGTGCATTTGCTGCAGGGAAACTTTGATGGGCATTGCAAAGCACTATGAAACTGGGGAGACTCTTCCAGAAGATGTATATTTGAAGCTTCTTGCTGCAAGAACTTTTCGTGCAGGTTCCCTTAGTCTTCGCCAGGTTTGTTGAACATTATGATGTTTTCCTTCTGTGTTTTATTTCTAGTAGTTTTATATTCGCTGATAACATGTTTATTTGGTCTCAAATCTGATGAGGATGCAGCTTTCTTCTGTCAAGCTGTTACAGATGTTTTCTTATCTTTGAAAAATGCATTTTTCTACCTTGCATTTAACTTTATATGTTGTTTCCAACTTCTTATATTAACAATTGAAGATAATGTATTTGCATGACAGTTTTTCTATCTACCACAATATTTGAGATTTCTTACATGGTTATTCTGATATTTCAGCTAAGATTTGCAAGTCTAGACTTGGAGTTGCACACAAAGTATACACCTGGTGGGTCAGAGTCTGTCTATGATGTTGATCAGAGGGTCTCTAAGAGGACACAAGTGATCCCTCCATTGCCTGAGGATAGATTCCTTTGTAGTTTTAGCCATATATTTGCAGGTGTCCGTCCCTTGAAACATATTTAGTTTCTTAGCTTTCACCTTTACTTCCTTAATTGCATCCTTCCTTTTTGATCTTGTTTATTTACTCCTTTTATGATTATTAGGTGGATATGCAGCTGGATACTACAGTTATAAGGTACATATGTTCCTTAGTTTCAACATACTGTAATGGAGTATCCACTATTATTATAATAATGGTTTGGGAAGTATTTCTGGTCAACACATTTTAATGTAGCAAAGATTTATTTTCCCTCCCTGCATCACTTTCTTTTTCAGGTTCACTATGGGTAACTCAAAAATTAGCTTTATAGAGCAAACATACCCCAGCTTGAGCTTTGCTCTCAACATTCATCCTTTTTCTTTTGTATTTATATTTATTTATTTTTTTAAATTGAAAGGAAGAAGAATTTTAGGAAAAATTATGTTCGTGGCTTCTCTCCTTTTCTTTCTTAGCAGGTTAATGCACATAGAAATTAGAAGAATATGTAAAAATATTGATTTTTTTCTTTTCTTTTTTCGGTGTTTTGGTTATCCTTTGTTGTAACTTGCATCTGAAAGTAAAAATCTTTATTGCAGTGGGCGGAGGTACTATCTGCAGATGCATTCTCAGCTTTTGAGGATGCTGGATTAGAAGACAGCAAGGTTTGCTCACTGAAAATGCTTTCCAGGACTGACCTTAATAGCCTCATTATGGATCCTGATTTTTAATTTCTTATCCTTCATTTCTGTGCATTGTTATGACTGATTATTCTATTTTGTTTTCTTACCCGTTGAAAGATTTCAATTGAATGTCGCCAATGCACATTATTGCCATTGAAAATTGGATGCCCGATGATTACTTGAGGAGTCATTAATTCTTATTGATGAATGACAACTTTTGGTTGTTTATATCTGTAAAATGCAGATAGATGTAGGAATGCTAAATAAGTTGTGGCACAGAATCCTTAGTTTTAAGTTCACCTTCACTAGTTACTTCCCCATTAGAATATCGCCATAAATATGTAAAAGTTTGCTGCTCATTCTCCAAGTCACATTTTATGATGACTAGTGAAACCTAGTATTGCCTTAAGTGTTGAAGCAAGGCTGCTTTAGCTTGCAAATACCAAATGAGTGACTTGTTGAGCTCTATTATTGCTACAGGCTGTCAAGGAGACCGGACACAGGTTCCGTGAGACCATTCTTGCGCTTGGAGGTGGAAAAGCACCACTAGAGGTTAAACAATATATGCTATATTCTCCTTCTCCTATTACCATTTTTGCTGTCGTATATTTCTCTTTTTGCAGTTTGACGTGAAGTTTGGATTATACATCTTACGTTTGCCTCTACTTATTTTCCCTGGGGATGTTTATAGAAGTTTATTGTAGCTTGAACTTTGCAACTAAGGATTTTTTTTTCCGTGCTTCTTAATACTGATTCTTTACATATAATGATGTTGCATATAGGTTTTTGTGCAATTCCGAGGGCGCGAACCTTCACCAGATGCACTGCTTCGGCATAATGGCTTATTATCAGGCGCAGCCTCAGCATGAGTCCTACAGTCTACTGGTCATCTGTATTTCTGTAGGCATGTAGTGTTCTCTAAATCATGCAGGACTTGTTCATTAGGCCTCGAGTTATCCACTGGTTATGGTTTAGGTTCTGAGACAAAAGTGCCTCTGGTCCCCATAGGGATGCTGTGGCAATTACTAGTCTTTCAGTATACAAGAACTTGAAAATAACGTTATATGGAACAATGGCTTTCTTCTTTGTCATCTCCTTCTCTTGGTCTGTACTTGTGGCTTTTGTTTTTGGTTCTCCTTTTTATTTTATGATTCAATTTTGCTTTTTTTTTTTTTTTTTTTTTTTGGGTTAATATGATTCTGACTGGGCGTTTTAACTTAAAACGTTACGAGATGTTTGGTTTAGCTTCAATCGGTTTTTCTTTTTAACTGACACCAGCTAGTTTATATGTATTTATATTATATTTGAATTATATAATCTCATAATCAATTACTAATAATTACTTAAAATAATTAAAAATATTTTTGTATTTATTAATATTTTATGTGCTCATTTTATTTATAATTACATAAAATAATAAAAAAAATATTTTTCCGAGCAGCAATTGGAAGAAAAAAAAAAAAAAGAATGGAGATTACTCAGCAAGCATTGTTGTCTAATGAAAATGGCTATTGAAGCATTAATGAAAAAAAAAATGAAAAAAATTCAAAAATTCAAGGATATCTAAATCCAAGTCTACTGCTATAAATTTAATGGTGATATTTTAAATATTTGAACAATGTGTAAGAAGTGAAGGAAAACAATATTAATTTGATTAAATATTAATCAAAATGGAGACTGCTTGAACTTGAATTAAAATAAATACTTTAAATAAAGAAAAGGTAACTGAAAGATTATTTTTCTAATATCTTATTTAGATGGTTAACAGGTGAAAATGAATGATTTAGCTCTCAATCATAATAGTTAATTTTTTGAACTATGGAACCTAAAATTTTATTGAGGTAAAATATTTATTAATTTTAAAAATTCTCTTGAAAGCATGTTAAAATTTATATTTGAAAAATTATATCGAGATAAGTTAAAACTACAATATATTTAATGTTACTGCTCAGGATTCAATTGAGTTAAATTATAAATACTTTTTTTTCATTTATATTTAAAAATTTTTATTTTCAACATAAGCGATTTATTTTTTAAAAAATATAAATTTAATAGTATAATGAGTGAAATTAATATTTCTACTGTCCAAAAACAATTATTTTTGAAGGTAAACCGGGAAAAGTCGAAATTAATAAATTATTATTTTAAAAAATAAAATAATTAATTGAAAAGAACTGGAAAAGGCGTCAAACTGCCAAACTTGGAGCAAATAACGAAGGCTTGGCTTCAAAGATCAGATTTTTGGGATAACAGCAGAGAAAAAGATAGTAATTAAAAAGAAGCCAATCGACCAACTATCGAAAATCATTTCTAGCACGAACTATTGGGTTGGGAACTGTCCTTGTTTTGGTTTCGTGAGATCCAAAATGGCGAGAGCAGGAGGGATAACAAACGCAGTAAATGTAGGTATAGCAGTACAAGCCGATTGGGAGAATCGCGAGTTCATCTCTCATATTTCCCTCAACGTTCGTCGCCTCTTCGAATTCCTTCTTCAATTTGGTAATTTTGGTTTAGTTTCTCTTTAAAGATCTTTTCAATTCGGAATATATTTTTTTCAATTTCAGTTAATGGTGACAAATTTTGCAGAGGCTACTACCAAGAGTAAATTGTCTTCGCTCAATGAGAAGCTTGACACGCTCGAACGACGCTTAGAGCTGCTGGAAGTCCAAGTGGGTACCGCCACTGCCAACCCTTCTCTTTTTACTACCTGATTGTTTATGGAATTTGTTGCTTGCAGTGGTGTTAAGGCTTGTTTGGCGAGCCACAATGTAGTGTAATATATTTTTTTACCGCTAGAAATGCCTTTGATTCTTTCACTCCATTTCAGTATGGCTCACAGAAATTAATCTTACTTTTGCTTGAGCTATCCATTTTGTCTGTATTGTGCTTCTATTATTGACATATATACTTGAACTTGTATCCCTTTTGACAATTAATATATATATGCGTGTGTGTTTGTCATTTTGTGCCAAATGTATGTCTAAAGTTGGCAAATAGGTGATAAATTATTTTGCTTCTAGTAGATAGTTTGGTGATGTTTATACTTAGGATTGTCTTGAGAAGGAACCAATACTCAATAATTGCAAGGATATTTCATGGCAAGGAAACAAAATTTTAGAATGCTTGTTCAACTTTATAACGATTCAAGTTTCAAATTACTCGCAAACAATACAATTTGCCATTGCTGAATGCCAAAAGGCCTTTACAGTCTTTGAACAACCAGTGTTTGATGGATAGAATTTTATTACCAACCGCTTAATGTTGATTTTAATTAATTTTGGCTAGAGTCAAATTTTCTCTTACAGTTGTTTTCAGGGCAGTTTCTGTAGTGGGCATCTACTGCACAAACCATGACATGTTGACTACAATTCATGTGAAGTTGTAGGACCATAAGCCGCTTGGTCATAGAACAAACGAAGCCTCCAATTTAGTTAGTTCTTCGATGATGACGCATTTTGCTAAAGATGCTATATGCTATGGGATTTTTAAAAAAAATCTGAAATTGGTGTTTGTTGCATGAAGAATGCAATGCCTCCTAGCATAATAGGTTTGCCCTTTCTATAATTACTGCTACATTGCTTCCTTGAGGTGCATGGCATCCTTGGAAAACAATGTGATAGGAGTGCTTGAGGTGCATGTGATAGGAGTGCTTGGTATGGGCAAACAATGGTTATGAGGAAATATAATTCATTCAAACTCATGCTTCCATTAAATATAACTATAGGTCTCTGTATAAACCATGCTTCCTGACTTGAAACATACTGAGTTTCTTCAACAACCTTTTCATTTCATTTTACTTCATTTTCAGTTAAATCTATTTCATTGTCTGTACTTCTTAAATTTGATAAATGGTAGCCTTCTTCCCAATTTTGAACAATGAATAAGGTGGATGCCTTACTCTACTTCCTGTTAGGCACTGAAAATAATATTGCTGAGATACGATGTCTCAAATAAATATGTGGAATGAAGAAAATAGAGGACTGAATAGGATACAGGTACATTTATGATTATGGAGGTTCTGTTTTTACGATTAGGATACAGACATTTATGATTATATGTACTTCTATTTCGGACTTCATGGATTTATAAATGAAATGAATGGCTGAATGGGTGGATTTGATTAATAGGAGCTAAAAGATGAGAGGTGCAAAAAAACAGTAATATGAGCTGAATTGATTAAAGGAAAAATGTCAGTATATCACAAATAGCTCAAAGAAAGGTTGGCTTTAAATGAAATGGAGTTGAGAACCGAGGTCTTTACATTTGTTGCCTACTAGTTTGGTATCGAGATTTTGTTGACTATCTGTACCTTTTATGATCCTCTATCACATATTGGTCTGAGTTGTACCCCATAAAATTTATTTTGATAGTCAGCTTTTGTAGTTGGTTAGCTCTTTTAACTTTTACCTTACTGTATATTTTAGGTACCATCATACTCTATTTCTTGTCCTTAACTTGTGAACGTACATTTACCTATCTTTCTAAACAATGTCATTTTTTTTATAAAAATATTTAATTGTTTGCTTTACTCTTTCTTTCTTTTTTTTTTTTTAATCCAAATTAAATCTTGAATTTACACGAGCATGAATATACTTGGGGGGTGGTCATGATTATTTGCCTCTTACATTAAGGATAAGGTATAAGACACAATGTGTCCCTTGAGAGAAAGGCACAATTCTGAATTTGCCCAAAAATGTACAATTATTACCCTAACTTGCAGCAAATGATCTGAAAGGCCTAGTTTTTTGGTCCAAAAAAAAAAACAATAGTTGATTTAAATCAAATATAATAGAAAATAATTACACAAAAATAATTTTTTTTAATTCACATTTTCAATATAATCAAATATTTTTTCTAATTCTAGAGTTTTTTAAATAAAAAAGACTACAATTTCGCAACTTTTTAAAATTATTTTTATATTTTTGGATAATATGTCTTATTTCCTAATTTTGAACTTTTTAAATAATTTTTGTTAGTTAAAAATATTAAAAATATTATGTTATTCTTTTTGTTCATTTGGTGCAAAGTTGGGGTGACAATTGTATAAAAATTTGAGCAAATTGTATTTCACGTTCAGGTTAATGGGGAATATGAGACTTATTCTGAAGAATAAAATAACAACAAATTCCTAGATGTGTGGCTATATTGTAGTCTTTTTTTCATATCTTATCCTTCATCATTTGCTCATCACTTGTTGGTTTTGAGGTGAACTTCCCTTGATAATAACTTATTCTAAATATAGGCCATATCCTAAAATTTTGTGCTCTTTATGATTCACATACACTATTTAAAAAATTGAATGAGATATACCAAAATCCTTTGTAGGGTTTGCACAAACATTTAAAAAATGAGACAGTGAGACAGCACCTTTGTACTGCACTATTAATGCCTTTGATGCTTAAGTTTTCAATGACAAGTTAATTCTTTCCTCTCTTGGTATTCTTTTCACGCACATCCGTTCTCCATTCTAGAAGTTATTATATATGTATTTATGCTATCTTATCTAAGGAGTTGCTTTTTACTCTTTTTTGTAAGAGCACATTAACTCTTCAATTAATCATGAATATAGCTAGAAGTTGTGAAAGTCAAAAGTAAACCGCCATGTTTACATTTGTTCCAATTGACCTTTTAGTTCTTTAACATTGAATCATTGCAATGATGGAACATGACCTTGACAATCATCGTTGTGGACATGAACACGCACATGAATGCAAGCCAAAACTGTTTGAGGGTTCGTCTAAGTACGTGAAAAAAGTCCAACAAAGTAAAAGAAAGGACAAACAAACACATGAACATGAGAATTCCTTGTTCACCTTTTCTTTCAGAGGGCTTAGGTGATTAACAATACAATGCATATGGAATATTATTTTTTGAAAATCAAATAATTGGATATGCTCCAAAGTAACAAGTTGCCATACAAGAAAGCCAAAGGTCTTGTTTTCTACTGGAACCACTCACGTTTATAATCTTCAAAAATCATTATTTTCCATGAGCCTCATTTACTTCATG